>NC_069502.1:383640930-383715930 GCF_027579735.1 Bombina bombina | reverse complement strand
AATAGAAAATGGAGACACAATTGCAAAAAAATAATTATAAAAAGATCAAATACACTGAAATCCTAAACTTAAAATTTAAAATTAAATCTGTGGCGATTCACAATAATCCTTTCAGTTGGTATATTCCTGGATGTGACAGTATAATGAATTGTGCCTGTATTTCAATTACACACTATTTCTTCTGTTAAGTGTGATCAGTCCACGGGTCATCATTACTTCTGGGATATTACTCCTCCCCAACAGGAAGTGCAAGAGGATTCACCCAGCAGAGCTGCATATAGCTCCTCCCCTCTACGTCACTCCCAGTCATTCTCTTGCACCCAACGACTAGATAGGATGTGTGAGAGGACTATGGTGATTATACTTAGTTTTATATCTTCAATCAAAAGTTTGTTATTTTAAAATAGCACCGGAGTGTGTTATTACCTCTCTGGCAGAGTTTGAAGAAGAATCTACCAGAGTTTTGCTATGATTTTAGCCGGAGTAGTTAAGATCATATTGCTGTTCTCGGCCATCTGAGGAGTGAGGTAAACTTCAGATCAGGGGACAGCGGGCAGATGAATCTGCATAGAGGTATGTAGCAGTTTTTATTTTCTGACAATGGAATTGATGAGAAAATCCTGCCATACCGATATAATGTCATGTATGTATACTTTACACTTCAGTATTCTGGGGAATGGTACTTCACTAGAATTACACTGTAAGAAATACATAAAGCTGTTTAATAACTAGAGATTATGTTTAACGTTTTTGCTGGAATGTAAAATCGTTTTCATTTGCTGAGGTACTGTGTGAATAAATGTTTGGGCACTATTTTTCCCACTTGGCAGTTGCTTAATCTGTTTTTCTGACAGTTTCTGTTCTCCCTCACTGCTGTGTGTGAGGGGGAGGGGCCGTTTTTTGGCGCTTTTTCTATGCATCAAATATTTCAGTCAGCAACTCATTGTATTCCCTGCATGATCCGGTTCATCTCTACAGAGCTCAGGGGTCTTCAAAACTTATTTTGAGGGAGGTAATTTCTCTCAGCAGAGCTGTGAGAATTATAGTTTGACTGAGATAAAAAACGTTTATTCTGTAATTTGTTTCCTGCTTTCAGAATTTGTTATCTTTGCTAATGGGATTAAACCTTTGCTAAAGTTGTGTTGTTTACAAGGATTGAGGCTATAACTGTTTCAATTTATTAATTTTCAACTGTCATAGATCTTCTGTGCTTCTTAAAGGCACAGTACATTTTAATATTATTCTAATTGAATTGTATTTCCAAGTTGCAAGTTTATTTGCTAGTGTGTTAAACATGTCTGATTCAGAGGATGATACCTGTGTCATTTGTTGCAATGCCAAAGTGGAGCCCAATAGAAATTTATGTACTAACTGTATTGATGCTACTTTAAATAAAAGTCAATCTGTACAAATTGAACAAATTTCACCAAACAACGAGGGGAGAGTTATGCCCACTAACTCGCCTCACGTGTCAGTACCTACATCTCCCGCTCAGAGGGAGGTGCGTGATATTGTAGCGCCGAGTACATCTGGGCGGCCATTACAAATCACATTACAGGATATGGCTACTGTTATGACTGAGGTTTTGGCTAAATTACCAGAACTAAGAGGTAAGCGTGATCACTCTGGGGTGAGAACAGAGTGCGCTGATAATATTAGGGCCATGTCAGACACTGCGTCACAGGTGGCAGAACATGAGGACGGAGAACTTCATTCTGTGGGTGACGGTTCTGATCCAAACAGACTGGATTCAGATATTTCAAATTTTAAATTTAAACTGGAAAACCTCCGTGTATTACTAGGGGAGGTGTTAGCGGCTCTGAATGATTGTAACACAGTTGCAATACCAGAGAAAATGTGTAGGTTGGATAAATATTTTGTGGTACCGACGAGTACTGAGGTTTTTCCTATACCTAAGAGACTTACTGAAATTGTTACTAAGGAGTGGGATAGACCCGGTGTGCCGTTCTCACCCCCTCCGATATTTAGAAAAATGTTTCCAATAGACGCCACCACAAGGGACTTATGGCAAACGGTCCCTAAGGTGGAGGGAGCAGTTTCTACCTTAGCTAAGCGTACCACTATCCCGGTGGAGGATAGCTGTGCTTTTTCAGATCCAATGGATAAAAAGTTAGAGGGTTACCTTAAGAAAATGTTTGTTCAACAAGGTTTTATATTGCAACCCCTTGCATGCATTGCGCCGATCACGGCTGCAGCGGCATTCTGGATTGAGTCTCTGGAAGAGAACATTGGTTCAGCTACTCTGGACGACATTACGGACAGGCTTAGAGTCCTTAAACTAGCTAATTCATTCATTTCGGAGGCCGTAGTACATCTTACTAAACTTACGGCGAAGAATTCAGGATTCGCCATTCAGGCACGCAGGGCGCTGTGGCTAAAATCCTGGTCAGCTGATGTTACTTCTAAGTCTAAATTACTTAATATACCTTTCAAAGGGCAGACCTTATTCGGGCCCGGGTTGAAAGAGATTATCGCTGACATTACAGGAGGTAAAGGCCATGCCCTGCCTCAGGACAAAGCCAAAGCCAAGACTAGACAGTCTAATTTTCGTTCCTTTCGTAATTTCAAAGCAGGAGCAGCATCAACTTCCTCTGCACCAAAACAGGAAGGAGCTATTGCTCGCTACAGACAAGGCTGGAAACCTAACCAGTCCTGGAACAAGGGCAAGCAGACTAGGAAACCTGCTGCTGCCCCTAAAACAGCATGAATTGAGGGCCCCCGATCCGGGATCGGATCTAGTGGGGGGCAGACTTTCTCTCTTCGCCCAGGCTTGGGCAAGAGATGTTCAGGATCCCTGGGCGCTAGAGATAATATCTCAGGGATACCTTCTGGACTTCAAATACTCTCCTCCAAGAGAGAGATTTCATCTGTCAAGATTGTCAACAATCCAGACAAAGAAAGAGGCGTTGCTACGCTGCGTACAAGAGCTCTTGTTAATGGGAGTAATCCATCCAGTTCCACGATCGGAACAGGGACAGGGGTTTTACTCAAATCTGTTTGTGGTTCCCAAAAAAGAGGGAACTTTCAGACCAATCCTGGACTTAAAGATCCTAAACAAATTCCTAAGAGTTCCATCGTTCAAGATGGAGACTATTCGGACAATTTTACCTATGATCCAAGAGGGTCAATACATGACCACTGTAGATTTAAAAGATGCTTACCTTCACATACCGATTCACAAAGATCATTATCGGTACCTAAGGTTTGCCTTCCTAGACAGGCATTACCAGTTTGTGGCTCTTCCATTCGGATTGGCTACAGCTCCAAGAATCTTCACAAAGGTTCTGGGTGCTCTTCTGGCGGTACTAAGACCGCGGGGAATCTCGGTAGCTCCATACCTAGACAACATTCTGATACAAGCTTCAAGCTTTCAAACTGCCAAGTCTCATACAGAGTTAGTGCTGGCATTTCTAAGGTCACATGGATGGAAGGTGAACGAAAAGAAAAGTTCACTCGTTCCACTCACAAGAGTTCCCTTCCTGGGGACTCTTATAGATTCTGTAGAAATGAAGATTTACCTGACAGAGGACAGGCTAACAAGACTTCAAAGTGCTTGCCGCACCCTTCATTCCATTCAACACCCGTCAGTGGCTCAATGCATGGAGGTAATCGGCTTAATGGTAGCGGCAATGGACATAGTACCCTTTGCACGCTTACACCTCAGACCACTGCAACTGTGCATGCTAAGTCAGTGGAATGGGGATTACTCAGACTTATCCCCTTCTCTGAATCTGGATCAAGAGACCAGAAATTCTCTTCTATGGTGGCTTTCTCGGCCACATCTGTCCAGGGGGATGCCATTCAGCAGACCAGACTGGACAATTGTAACAACAGACGCCAGCCTTCTAGGTTGGGGTGCCGTCTGGAATTCTCTGAAGGCTCAGGGACAATGGAGTCAGGAGGAGAGTCTCCTGCCAATAAACATTCTGGAATTGAGAGCAGTTCTCAATGCCCTCCTGGCTTGGCCCCAGTTGACAACTCGGGGGTTCATCAGGTTTCAGTCGGACAACATCACGACTGTAGCTTACATCAACCATCAGGGAGGGACAAGAAGCTCCCTAGCTATGATGGAAGTATCAAAGATAATTTGCTGGGCAGAGTCTCACTCTTGCCACCTGTCAGCAATCCACATCCCGGGAGTGGAGAACTGGGAGGCGGATTTCTTAAGTCGTCAGACTTTTCATCCGGGGGAGTGGGAACTTCATCCGGAGGTCTTTGCCCAAATACTTCGACGTTGGGGCAAACCAGAGATAGATCTCATTGCGTCTCGACAGAACGCCAAGCTTCCTCGTTATGGGTCCAGATCCAGGGATCCAGGAGCAGTCCTGATAGATGCTCTGACAGCACCTTGGGACTTCAGGATGGCTTACGTGTTTCCACCCTTCCCGTTGCTTCCTCGATTGATTGCCAGAATCAAACAAGAGAGAGCATCAGTGATTCTAATAGCACCTGCGTGGCCACGCAGGACTTGGTATGCAGACCTGGTGGACATGTCATCCTGTCCACCTTGGTCTCTACCTCTGAAACAGGACCTTCTGATACAGGGTCCCTTCAAACATCAAAATCTAACTTCTCTGAAGCTGACTGCTTGGAAATTGAACGCTTGATTTTATCAAGACGTGGATTTTCTGAGTCAGTTATTGATACCTTAATACAGGCTAGGAAACCTGTTACCAGAAAGATTTACCATAAGATATGGCGTAAATACCTATATTGGTGTGAATCCAAAGGTTACTCTTGGAGTAAGGTTAGGATTCCTAGGATATTGTCTTTTCTACAAGAAGGTTTAGAAAAGGGTTTATCTGCTAGTTCATTAAAGGGACAGATCTCAGCTCTGTCCATTCTGTTACACAAACGTCTGTCAGAAGTTCCTGACGTCCAGGCTTTTTGTCAGGCTTTGGCCAGAATTAAGCCTGTGTTTAAAACTGTTGCTCCACCATGGAGTTTAAACCTTGTTCTTAATGTTTTACAGGGCGTTCCGTTTGAACCCCTTCATTCCATTGATATAAAGTTGTTATCTTGGAAAGTTCTATTTTTAATGGCTATTTCCTCGGCTCGAAGAGTCTCTGAATTATCAGCCTTACATTGTGATTCTCCTTATTTGATTTTTCATTCGGATAAGGTAGTCCTGCGTACTAAACCTGGGTTCTTACCTAAGGTAGTTACTAACAGGAATATCAATCACGAGATTGTTGTTCCTTCTTTATGCCCAAATCCTTCTTCAAAGAAGGAACGTCTACTGCACAACCTGGATGTAGTCCGTGCTCTAAAATTTTACTTACAGGCAACTAAGGAATTTCGACAAACGTCTTCTCTGTTTGTCATTTACTCTGGGCAGAGGAGAGGTCAAAAAGCTTCCGCTACCTCTCTTTCTTTTTGGCTTCGTAGCATAATTCGTTTAGCTTATGAGACTGCTGGACAGCAGCCTCCTGAAAGAATTACAGCTCATTCTACTAGAGCTGTGGCTTCCACTTGGGCCTTCAAGAATGAGGCCTCTGTTGAACAGATTTGCAAGGCTGCAACTTGGTCTTCGCTTCATACTTTTTCCAAATTTTACAAATTTGACACTTTTGCTTCATCGGAGGCTATTTTTGGGAGAAAGGTTCTTCAGGCAGTGGTTCCTTCTGTATAAAGAGCCTGCCTATCCCTCCCGTCATCCGTGTACTTTTGCTTTGGTATTGGTATCCCAGAAGTAATGATGACCCGTGGACTGATCACACTTAACAGAAGAAAACATAATTTATGCTTACCTGATAAATTCCTTTCTTCTGTAGTGTGATCAGTCCACGGCCCGCCCTGTTTTTAAGGCAGGTAAATATTTTTTAATTTATACTCCAGTCACCACTTCACCCTTGGCTTTTCCTTTCTCGTTGGTCCTTGGTCGAATGACTGGGAGTGACGTAGAGGGGAGGAGCTATATGCAGCTCTGCTGGGTGAATCCTCTTGCACTTCCTGTTGGGGAGGAGTAATATCCCAGAAGTAATGATGACCCGTGGACTGATCACACTACAGAAGAAAGGAATTTATCAGGTAAGCATAAATTATGTTTTTATATACAGTCCAGATCGTATGACCCCCCTAGGGTGCAGCTGGACATTGCCCTGTTTTCAGTATCTCCCACTGACCTGGCTCAGTCTGTTTAAATTGAGACACTGGTTCTAGGGAAACAACCAAAACCCTAGTGTGCTCACTGCTTGAAAAATTATGGCAAATCATTTTTCATGACTTTATTACAAGCCACTATACACCAAACATCCCACATCCCTGTTTAAAGGGACATTATACACTCATTTTTTCTTTTAATAAATGTTTTGTAGATGATCTATTTATATACCAAACGACAAAAATGAAGCTGCAGGCACCAGTGTGAACAATTTTACGATCCTTTATTAGTCAATAAAATTACATGGGAAAAAAACGGTTAACAATCCTTTAACCCTTCAGGCAACAAAGTGGATGGTGGTACTACATGTACCCTGACGCTGATGCTTTTCGGCTGTTGCCGTAATCATAGCTGAAGGGTGTCTCTAACAAACTTATATTTAAACCATAAAACATTTCATCATTGGTTAAAAACTGTACCATGTGATGGACACACCTCCACTTTCTAAATCATCTGATCGCCCCTGTATTGTGCTTGCTCTACTCTATTTACTGATACACTGAAAGTTTAACACTTTGTGGTCCTAGTGCTCATCTCATACATTAATATCCTTGTAATCTAACATATTGGTATGGGTTCTATTTACAATTATAGATGGGATATATTTCCATATCTACTTATTATTAATTATCTCCCATATAAGGTATATGGCTTAATGCATAGTATTATATCTTTAATGATAAGCAAACTTTACTTTCAGGATTTAAGCTAGAAATTCCAACTATATATTCATTTATTTATCTCCCTAGTCGTTTGCTATCCATTTTTAACCTATACACTCATATATAGATGAAAACTGGTTGAGGATATTTTAAACCACTACGTCTTAAATAATCAAAGGAAGGTTAGACTCATTAAATTACCTATCATATATTATTATAATAAGTGGATAAATAAATAAATAAATAGCATATTTTCTGGACACACAGGTCAACACCAGTAATTTATTAAATCAAATTCAGAATTAAAACCATGTGGAACCCTGGTGTTTAACCTGTGTATCCAGAAAATTTCTCTCTTAGAAAGGAGTGCATCCCTATCCCCTCCTCTATTGTCAGTATGTACCACTTCTGCAATAGTCCATGAGAGGGATCTGGGATCTTTATTATGCTTGTCTTTGAAATGACTAACTAGAGATATTGTTAATTTTCCTTGTTTGATGTCATTTATATGTTTCCTGGTCCTAACTTGGCGGGTCGTTAGGCCTGTGTATTGAATATTACATAAGTCACAGTTGAGTATATAAATGGCATAAGAGGATCTGCAATTAAAGAGCGCTCTATGTGAAAAAATTTCACCAGTATGTGCGCTCTTAAAAACATTCCCCATTTTTACATGTTTACAAGCTATGCAGTTTCCATAGCTACATTTGTATACTCCTTTAAATCTTTGCCAAGAGGAGTCATCTTTTAACTGTGTAGGTGCTAGGTGATTTCCTAGTGTCTTTCCTCTCCTGAAGGCAAATCTGCACCCTTGCGACACCACCTGTGCCAGGTCATCATCTGCTTTTAGCATTGTGAGATTTTTACGTATTATGTTGCAGATTTGATTGTACTGTTTGCTATATTGTGTAATAAAAGTTATCTGTTTGCTACCACTGTCATTTTTGGGGGGCCTAACTTTATCCTCTAAAAGGTTCATTCTGTCTTTGTCCTTTACTTCCTTGCGAACTCTGTCTATTTCTTGCCTAGGATAGCCTCTCTCTGAGAATTTCTTAGATAATTCTTTCTCATGCTTGAAATATTCAATGTCTCGAGAACAGTTTCTCTTCACTCTAGTGAACTGTCCCTTCAGAACAGATCTAAATACTTGTTTGGGGTGGCTGCTTTTGGCGTGCAGTAGAGTATTCCCAGTGATTGGTTTTCTGAAAAATTCAACCCTCACTCTTTGTTCCTTTTCTCCTAGGAGAGTTACATCTAGGTAATTTATCTTGGACTCGCCATATTCATATGTAAATTGGAGGTTGGCATTATTTTATATTCCAGCTTTTTACAAAGTCCTGGGCTTCCTCTCTGCTGCCCTTCCAGACAATAAGCAAGTCATCTATATAACGACGATAATAGACAATGTTGTTCTTAAATTTATTACTATCTCCAAAGATGTGGCACAGCTCCCACCAACCCATGTATAGGTTGGCGTAAGAGGGGGCAAATTTTGCCCCCATAGCTGTGCCACATCTCTGGAGATAGAATTCCTGTTCAAACACAAAAATATTATGTGTCAACAAATATTCTGTTATTTTTAGTACATACCTAATAAAGGGTGTGTCATAAGTAGTGGATCTCCTGAGGAAGAAGGCCAAGGCCTCCAAACCACGATCATGTGGGATGGAAGAATATAATGCTTTAACATCAATGGTTAACCAGCCATAGCCTTCTCCCCAGGTGATCTCTTCTATTTCCTTTAGAAGATGCTTTGTATCTCTCAAATGGCTTAAAAGTTCCCCAACTAGGGGCTGTAATAGTGAGTCCAACCATTTTGAAAGTGGCTCAAGCATGGATCCAATCCCACTAATTATGGGTCTACCTTCAACATTCACCAAAGATTTGTGTACCTTAGGCAAAAGGTTGAAGGTAGGAACCCTAGGGCTTTTATTATAAAGGAAATTACTAGTATCCTCATCTAAAAATCCTGCTTCCTTACCATCATCAATCAAATGAGATAGCTCTTTCTGAAACCTAATGGTAGGATCAAAAGACAATTTGGTATATTGTTGGGGGTTTTCCAACTGTCTGAGTGCTTCTTTTACAAAGAAATCTCTACTCATCAACACTATAGAACCCCCCTTATCTGCTGTTCTTATCACCAGATTTGAGCCGTATATAAGGGGTATGACATGAAGGCTTTCTTCACTTGATATATGTGTGTATTACGGATACAGCAGGTGCTACAAATTTTTGTTGGCATATTTGATCTATTTATATAGCCCATACATTTTTTTTTTTTTGTGTTTTTTTTTAAATGTATAGTTTTGCTTATTTTTTATGTGAATACCGTCCGCTGCTTGCTCCTGTTTGTGTAAAGGGTCTTTTTCATATGCAAAAGAAGAGGGAGGGGGGAGTGTCTTATTTCCCACTTGTAGTGGGCTTTCCACAGCCACATTTTCAACAGAGCTAAACTGAGAGCTTCTAAGTAAGTTTTTTTTAAACAGTTTTATACTGGATTTTTATATTGGTATCTGTGCATCTTATTCTTTATAGTAGTGTCTATTACATGCAGTTATATGAAAATTAGTGTATACTGTCCCTTTAAGTGCTGGTATTTCCCAGGTAGCCTTTTGTCACTTATTCTTATCCAGGTTTTTGGGGGGTTTACTGGATCCCTGCTTTTAACGGCACCTAAAATATGTCTACATGGACACTGAAGATTTCTTTTCTGGGAAGAGTTATGTTTAATTTTGCTAAATATTGTAGATTCCATTGAGTTCCGGCTTCCAGCAGGTGGCTGGCAACATAGTGAATGTGCTGAGGCAGGTGTCACTCTTTAAGTCTCCTCTCTCTCCCTCCCCCCAGGTCTCCTCCCCAGTTTCTAGGCAGTAAACCATTGTTGAAAATATGGAGACACCAATATCCAAGTATTCAGTTTTATAAGAAAATGTGAATAGAGAGAAAACACAGCGCAACCCAGGATTCAAGCTTAAAATAATTTCTTTTACAAAATCACACACACATATAAAAACATACTTACAAGAAGTATGTACTTGATAAGCACATAAAGTCTTTAGATAATAAAGTCCACCAGCTGCATACACAGCAGTGTGATAGCGTGTTTGGATAAAACAGCGTGTCTCCGGTGTTCAGTATAACTGATTCAAACAGCCCGATAATGTCTAACTGCCTTGCTACGGATACTCTGTGTGACCAAAAAACCCAACGTGTTTCATCCTTTATCGTCCGGACTTTTTCAAGGGATAAGTGGGACTCCCTGGATAGTCATTTAAATAGTCATTAGTATAACCTTTATTGGTCAAAGAGTATTTGTGTTTGTACATAACACTCTTCCTTTTTTACTTATTGGTAACATTGACCAATTTCAAAGTATCTATCAATTACATAACATTTTAATAACAATGACAGTGTGTATAGAAATATTAAAAACAATGCTTTTAAAATTATAATTATAGTTTTATATTTTATAATTTTATAAACACATAAAAATTATTATTCATGCAATTAAAAAATAGTAATAAAACATAAGTCATATATTGACTCTATAACATAATAAAACTGATAAAATTAAAAGAGCAATAAATAGATAGAAAACTTGATTCAAATGGAAAAATCTTAGTTTCAGTGTAATAAACTGTACCACACATTAATCGAGTCTCATATTGTTAATGACACTAAGAAGTAAGTTGCAAATAATATGTCTACATGATAAACAAATTAGGGATGCTAATATTATTAATAAAAACAAAATGGCACAAATCAAAATATTTTATAATTTATTTTGTAAAGGTCTAATTTCTCTAGTCATTCAATAACTAGCATGTGATATATTGTGCCTGTAATGAATTCATAAGAAGACTTGTATGTCTAGATCTATGTTTAAATCTCTAGGGTGTAGGCTATTGGTATTTTTTAATCCATAGTGTCTCTTTGTCTTAGTTTTAAGAGTCTATTCTCTGTATTTGGAGGGATCCAATCTATAACTTGGATAGAGATTCCTCTTTCACATTTACCATGTACTACTCTAAAATGATTAGACACACTATGGCTCTGTAATTACTTCTTTATGTTATAGAGGTGTTCACTGAATCTTTTCCTGATCTTGCGTTTTGTACGTCCTACATAGATCAAATTGCACCCACATTTAAGGAAGTATACTACATATGTTGATTCACAGGTGCATCTACACTTTATATCAAACTGTTTTGTATTGTTAAAAGAAAAATATTTCCTTTGGAAATATGTTTGCACATATTACAGTTCGTTTTTCTACATTTATATGTTCCACTTGGTATAGAGAGCCAATTATTCAGCGTATTATCTACTTGTATGTTTTTTTTTGTGTGTTGTTACCAATGGACCTTAATTTACTAGGGGCTAAATAATTTTTCAAATTCTTATTTCTTTTATAAGTGATTGTTGGTCTATCCCCCACTATTTCTCTTAAAATAGGGTCTGCTTTAATGATTCCCCAATGTTTATTAAGTATTTTTCTAATGATCCCTGCCCCTTCATTATAGGTTGTGATAAATCTGATATAATTTTTCTTATCATTATGTGTCTTCCTATTTGATTCATTGGTGGTATAGTTATAATCTTTATTTATCATTAGACTCCTGTCTCTAACTCTTGGTTTTTCTCTTGCTTGTTTGAGGTGTAACCTGTCATAACCTTTTTCTATAAATTTAGTTTCTAATATATCGGCCTCTCTGTCATAATCTTCTAATGATGTACAATTACGCCTTATACTAAGAAATTGGCCTGGTGGAATATTGTGTTTCCATATTGGTAGATGTGCACTTTTTGAGTTTACAAAACTGTTCTTTTCTGTCGGTTTTCTATAATTTTTAACACAGATTAAATTATTATCATTATGGAAAAGGACTAAATCCAAAAATTCAATTTCATTATTTGAATGTTTTTCTGTGAAGGTCAAATTATAATTAAGTTAAGATAGTTAGTGAAGTTTTTAATGGAAGATTCTTCACCTTTCCATAAGATAATGATGTCATCAATATATCTAAAGTATTTTAGGAGATGGTTGTTAAATTGATTATCTATCAATACATAATGATTTTCAAAGTCATTCATAAAAAGATTTGCGTACAATGGGGCAAATGTTGTCCCCATCGCTGTCCCTTTGATTTGTTGGTATTTGCCCCCAAATGTAAAATAGTTGTGAGTGAGGATAAATACAATAGTCTAAAATAAAATTGACTTGATTTTCAGATATTTCTACATTGTTAAAGGCTCTATGCCCTTCTCATGAGGGATATTGGTATAAAGGGCAGACACATCTAGTGTCACCCACCAATATTCATCACTCCACCTTTCTCCTTCAAATGTATTAAAGGGCCATTATACACATTTTTTCTTTGCATAAATGTGCTGTAGATCTATTTATAAAGCCCATAAAAAATTTTATTTTTAAAAATGTATAATTTTGCTTATTTTTAAATAACATTGCTCTTATTTTCAGACTCCTAACCAAGCCCCAAAGTTTTATTTGAATACCGTCGGCTACCTTCTGCAGCTTGCTCCTGTTTGTGTAAAGGGTCTTTCTTTCATGTAATTAACAAGAGTCCATGAGCTAGTGACGTATGGGATATACATTCCTACCAGGAGGGGCAAAGTTTCCCAAACCTTAAAATGCCTATAAATACACCCCTCACCACACCCACAAATCAGTTTTACAAACTTTGCCTCCAAGGGAGGTGGTGAAGTAAGTTTGTGCTAGATTCTACGTTGATATGCGCTCCGCAGCAAGTTGGAGCCCGGTTTTCCTCTCAGCGTGCAGTGAATGTCAGAGGGATGTGAGGAGAGTATTGCCTATTGAATGCAGTGATCTCCTTCTACGGGGTCTATTTCATAAGGTTCTCTGTTATCGGTCGTAGAGATTCATCTCTTACCTCCCTTTTCAGATCGACGATATACTCTTATATATACCATTACCTCTACTGATTCTCGTTTCAGTACTGGTTTGGCTTTCTACAAACATGTAGATGAGTGTCCTGGGGTAAGTAAGTCTTATTTTCTGTGACACTCTAAGCTATGGTTGGGCACTTTATTTATAAAGTTCTAAATATATGTATTCAAACATTTATTTGCCTTGACTCAGAATGTTCAACTTTCCTTATTTCCAGACAGTCAGTTTCATATTTGGGATTATGCTTTAATTATCATATTTTTCTTACCTCAAAAATTTGACTTTTTTCCCTGTGGGCTGTTAGGCTCGCGGGGGCTGAAAATGCTTTATTTTATTGCGTCATTCTTGGCGCGGACTTTTTTGGCGCAAAAATTCATTTCCGTTTCCGGCGTCATACGTGTCGCCGGAAGTTGCGTCATTTTTTGACGTTATTTTGCGCCAAAAATGTCGGCGTTCCGGATGTGGCGTCATTTTTGGCGCCAAAAGCATTTAGGCGCCAAATAATGTGGGCGTCTTATTTGGCGCCAAAAAATATGGGCGTCGCTTTTGTCTCCACATTATTTCAGTCTCATTTTTCATTTGCTTCTGGTTGCTAGAAGCTTGATGTTTGGCATTTTTTTCCCATTCCTGAAACTGTCTTATAAGGAATTTGATCTATTTTGCTTTATATGTTGTTTTTTCTCTTACATATTGCAAGATGTCTCACGTTGCATCTGAGCCAGAAGATACTACAGGAAAACCTCTGCCTGCTGGATCTACCAAAGCTAAGTGTATCTGCTGTAAACTTTTGGTAGCTATTCCTCCAGCTGTTGTTTGTATTAAATGTCATGACAAACTTGTTAATGCAGATAATATTTCCTTTAGTGATGTACCATTGCCTGTTGCAGTTCCCTCAACATCTAAGGTGCAGAATGTTCCTGATAACATAAGAGATTTTGTTTCTGAATCCATAAAGAAGGCTTTGTCTGTTATTTCTCCTTCTAGTAAACGTAAAAAGTCTTTTAAATCTTCTCTCTCTACAGATGAATTTTTAAATGAACACCATCATTCTGATTCTTTGGACTCTTCTGGTTCAGAGGATTCTGTGTCAGAGATTGATGCTGATAAATCTTCATATTTATTTAAGATGGAATTTATTCGCTCTTTACTTAAAGAAGTACTAATTGCTTTAGAAATAGAGGATTCTAGTCCTCTTGATACTAATTCTATACGTTTGGATAAGGTTTTTAAAGCTCCTGCGGTTATTCCAGAAGTCTTTCCTGTTCCTAATGCTATTTCTGCAGTAATTGCTAAGGAATGGGATAGATTGGGTAATTCATTTACTCCTTCTAAACGTTTTAAGCAATTATATCCTGTTCCGCCTGACAGATTAGAATTTTGGGACAAAATCCCTAAAGTTGATGGGGCTATTTCTACCCTTGCTAAACGTACTACCATTCCTACATCAGATGGTACCTCGTTTAAGGATCCTTTAGATAGAAAAATTGAATCTTTTCTAAGAAAAGCTTATCTATGTTCAGGTAATCTTCTTAGACCTGCTATATCATTGGCTGATGTTGCTGCAGCTTCAACTTTTTGGTTGGAAACTCTAGCGCAACAAGTAACAAATCGTGATTCTCATGATATTATTATTCTTCTCCAGCATGCTAATAATTTCATCTGTGATGCCATTTTTGATATTATTAGAGTTGATGTTAGATTTATGTCTCTGGCTATCTTAGCCAGAAGAGCTTTATGGCTTAAGACTTGGAATGCTGATATGGCTTCTAAATCAACTCTACTTTCCATTTCTTTCCAGGGAAATAAATTATTTGGTTCTCAGTTGGATTCTATTATTTCAACTGTTACTGGTGGGAAAGGAACTTTTTTACCACAGGATAAAAAGTCTAAAGGTAAAAACAGGGCTAACAATCGTTTTCGTTCCTTTCGTTTCAACAAAGAACAAAAGCCTGATCCTTCGTCCTCAGGAGCAGTTTCAGTTTGGAAACCATCTCCAGTCTGGAATAAATCCAAGCCTGCTAGAAAGGCAAAGCCTGCTTCTAAGTTCACATGAAGGTACGGCCCTCATTCCAGTTCAGCTGGTAGGGGGCAGGTTACGTTTTTTCAAAGAAATTTGGATCAGTTCTGTTCACAATCTTTGGATTCAGAACATTGTTTCAGAAGGGTACAGAATTGGTTTCAAGATGAGACCTCCTGCAAAGAGATTTTTTCTTTCCCATGTCCCAGTAAATCCAGTGAAAGCTCAAGCATTTCTGAATTGTGTTTCAGATCTAGAGTTGGCTGGAGTAATTATGCCAGTTCCAGTTCCGGAACAGGGGATGGGGTTTTATTCAAATCTCTTCATTGTACCAAAGAAGGAGAATTCCTTCAGACCAGTTCTGGATCTAAAATTTTTGAATCGTTATGTAAGGATACCAACGTTCAAGATGGTAACTGTAAGGACTATATTGCCTTTTGTTCAGCAAGGGAATTATATGTCCACAATAGATTTACAGGATGCATATCTGCATATTCCGATTCATACAGATCATTATCAGTTCCTGAGATTCTCTTTTCTAGACAAGCATTACCAATTTGTGGCTCTACCGTTTGGCCTTGCTACAGCTCCAAGAATTTTCACAAAGATTCTCGGTGCCCTTCTGTCTGTAATCAGAGAACAGGGTATTGTGGTATTTCCTTATTTGGACGATATCTTGGTACTTGCTCCGTCTTTACATTTAGCAGAGTCTCATACGAATCGACTTGTGTTGTTTCTTCAAGATCATGGTTGGAGGATCAATTTACCAAAAAGTTCTTTGATTCCTCAAACAAGGGTAACCTTTCTGGGTTTCCAGATAGATTCAGTGTCCATGACTTTGTCTTTAACAGACAAGAGACGTCTAAAATTGATTACAGCCTGTCGAAACCTTCAGTCTCAATCATTCCCTTCGGTAGCCTTATGCATGGAAATTCTAGGTCTTATGACTGCTGCATCGGACGCGATCCCCTTTGCTCGTTTTCACATGCGACCTCTTCAGCTCTGTATGCTGAACCAATGGTGCAGGGATTACACGAAGATATATCAATTAATATCTTTAAAACCGATTGTTCGGCACTCTCTAACGTGGTGGACAGATCACCATCGTTTAATTCAGGGGGCTTCTTTTGTTCTTCCGACCTGGACTGTAATTTCAACAGATGCAAGTCTCACAGGTTGGGGAGCTGTGTGGGGATCTCTGACGGCACAAGGAGTTTGGGAATCTCAGGAGGTGAGATTACCGATCAATATCTTGGAACTCCGTGCAGTTTTCAGAGCTCTTCAGTTTTGGCCTCTTCTGAAGAGAGAATCGTTCATTTGTTTTCAGACAGACAATGTCACAACTGTGGCATACATCAATCATCAAGGAGGGACTCACAGTCCTCTGGCTATGAAAGAAGTATCTCGAATTTTGGTTTGGGCGGAATCCAGCTCCTGTCTAATCTCTGCGGTTCATATCCCAGGTGTAGACAATTGGGAAGCGGATTATCTCAGTCGCCAAACGTTGCATCCGGGCGAATGGTCTCTTCACCCAGAGGTATTTCTTCAGATTGTTCAAATGTGGGGGCTCCCAGAGATAGATCTGATGGCCTCTCATCTAAACAAGAAACTTCCCAGGTATCTGTCCAGATCCCGGGATCCTCAGGCGGAGGCAGTGGATGCATTATCACTTCCTTGGAAGTATCATCCTGCCTATATCTTTCCGCCTCTAGTTCTTCTTCCAAGAGTAATCTCCAAGATTCTGAGGGAATGCTCGTTTGTTCTGCTAATAGCTCCGGCATGGCCTCACAGGTTTTGGTATGCGGATCTTGTCCGGATGGCATCTTGCCAACCATGGACTCTTCCGTTAAGACCAGACCTTCTGTCTCAAGGTCCTTTTTTCCATCCGGATCTGAAATCCTTAAATTTAAAGGTATGGAGATTGAACGCTTGATTCTTGGTCATAGAGGTTTCTCTGACTCCGTGATTAATACTATGTTACAGGCTCGTAAATCTGTATCTCGAGAGATATATTATAGAGTCTGGAAGACTTATATTTCTTGGTGTCTTTCTCATCATTTTTCTTGGCATTCTTTTAGAATACCGAGAATTTTACAGTTTCTTCAGGATGGTTTAGATAAGGGTTTGTCCGCGAGTTCTTTGAAAGGACAAATCTCCGCTCTTTCTGTTCTTTTTCACAGAAAGATTGCTATTCTTCCTGATATTCATTGTTTTGTACAAGCTTTGGTTCGTATAAAACCTGTTATTAAGTCAATTTCTCCTCCATGGAGTTTGAATTTGGTTTTGGGAGCTCTTCAAGCTCCTCCGTTTGAACCTATGCATTCATTGGACATTAAATTACTTTCTTGGAAAGTTTTGTTCCTTTTGGCCATCTCTTCTGCTAGAAGAGTTTCTGAATTATCTGCTCTTTCGTGTGAGTCTCCTTTTCTGATTTTTCATCAGGATAAGGCGGTGTTGCGAACTTCTTTTGAATTTTTACCTAAAGTTGTGAATTCCAACAACATTAGTAGAGAAATTGTGGTTCCTTCATTATGTCCTAATCCTAAGAATTCTAAGGAGAAATCATTGCATTCTTTGGATGTTGTTAGAGCTTTGAAATATTATGTTGAAGCTACGAAATCTTTCCGTAAGACTTCTAGTTTATTTGTTATCTTTTCCGGTTCTAGGAAAGGCCAGAAAGCTTCTGCCATTTCTTTGGCATCTTGGTTGAAATCTTTAATTCATCTTGCCTATGTTGAGTCGGGTAAAATTCCGCCTCAAAGAATTACAGCTCATTCTACTAGGTCAGTTTCTACTTCCTGGGCGTTTAGGAATGAAGCTTCGGTTGACCAGATCTGCAAAGCAGCAACTTGGTCCTCTTTGCATACTTTTACTAAATTCTACCATTTTGATGTATTTTCTTCTTCTGAAGCAGTTTTTGGTAGAAAAGTTCTTCAGGCAGCGGTTTCAGTTTGAATCTTCTGCTTATGTTTTTTGTTAAACTTTATTTTGGGTGTGGATTATTTTCAGCAGGAATTGGCTGTCTTTATTTTATCCCTCCCTCTCTAGTGACTCTTGTGTGGAAAGATCCACATCTTGGGTAGTCATTATCCCATACGTCACTAGCTCATGGACTCTTGTTAATTACATGAAAGAAAACATAATTTATGTAAGAACTTACCTGATAAATTCATTTCTTTCATATTAACAAGAGTCCATGAGGCCCACCCTTTTTTGTGGTGGTTATGATTTTTTTGTATAAAGCACAATTATTCCAATTCCTTATTTTATATGCTTCGCACTTTTTTTCTTATCACCCCACTTCTTGGCTATTCGTTAAACTGATTTGTGGGTGTGGTGAGGGGTGTATTTATAGGCATTTTAAGGTTTGGGAAACTTTGCCCCTCCTGGTAGGAATGTATATCCCATACGTCACTAGCTCATGGACTCTTGTTAATATGAAAGAAATGAATTTATCAGGTAAGTTCTTACATAAATTATGTTTTTCATATGCAAAAGAAGGGGGGGGGAGTGTCTTATTTCCCACTTGCAGTGGGCTTTCCAGCTACCTTTTCAACAGAGCTAAACTGAAAGCTTCTAAGCATGTTTTTAAACCATTTTATACTGGATATTTATATCAGTATCTGTGCATCTTATTCTTTATAGTAGTGTCTATTACATGCAGTTATATGAAAATGAGTGTATACTGTCCCTTTAAAGGCACAGTACACGTTTTTTCAAATGTTTATTTTATGCAATAAATAATTGTTTAAACAACTTTTGTGGTATTATTAGTCTGTTCAACATGTCTGACATTGAGGATTTTCATTGTTCTATGTGTTTAGAAGCTATTGTGCAACCCCCTCTAACATTGTGTAACTCTTGTACTGAAAGGGCCTTACAATGTAAAAAGCATATTTTAAATAAAGAAAGTGTGCCTAAGGATGATTCTCAGTCTGAAGAGAATCAGGATATGCCATCTAATTCTCCCCAAGTGTGTCAACCTTTTAACGCCCACACAAGCGACTCGTAATTCTAGTGTGTCTAATTCTTTTACTCTGCTGGAGATGGCTGCAATTATGTCAACTACTCTTACTGAGGTATTGTCTAAATTACCAGTATTGCAGGGTAAACGCAGTAGGTCAGGTATTAATGTAAATACTGATTCCTCTGATGCTTTATTAGCTATTTCCGATGTTCCCTCATGCTCTGAGTTGGGGATCAGGGAATTACTGTCTGAGGGTGAAATTTCTGATTCAGGGAATGTTTTACCTCAGTCAGATTCAGATGCTATGTCATTTTAAATTTAAGCTTGAACACCTTCACCTGTTACTTAAGGAAGTTTTAGCGACTCTGGATGATTGTGACCCTATTGTGATTCCTCCAGAGAAATTGTGTAAAATAGATAAATACTTGGAAGTACCTACTTACACTGATGTTTTTCCAGTTCCAGAGAATTTCGGAAATTATTAGTAAGGAATGGGATAGAACAGGTATACCGTTTTCTCCCTCTCCTAATTTTAAGAAAATGTTTCCTATATCGGATACCATTCGGGACTCATGGCAAACGGTCCCTAAGGTAGAGGGAGCTATATCTTCCCTAGCTAAGCGTACTACTATACCCATTGAGGATAGTTGTGCTTTCAAGGACCCTATGGATAAGAAAGAGGGTCTACTAAAGAAAATATTTGTTAATCAGGGGTTTCTTTTACAACCTACGGCTTGCATTGTTCCAGTAACTACAGCAGCAGCTTTTTGGTTTGAGGCTCTAGAAGAGTCTCTTAAGGTTGAGACTCCATTAGATTATATTTTTAGATATAATTAAGGCTCTCAAGCTAGCTAATTCTTTTATTACTGATGCCGCTTTTCAAATTGCTAAATTAGCGGCAAAAAATGCAGGATTTGCTATCTTTGCACACAGAGCATTGTGGCTCAAATCTTGGTCTGCTGATGTGTCATCAAAACATAAGCTTTTAGCTATTCCCTTTTAAAGGTAAGATCCTTTTTGGGCCAGAATTGAAGGAAATAATTTCTGATATTACAGGAGGTAAAGGCCATGCCCTACCTAAGGATAAGTCGGTTAAAATGAGGGGTAAACAGAATAATTTTTGTTCCTTTCGGAACTTTAAAGGAGGACCCCCCGCTTCTTCTTCTTCTTCTTCTTCTTCTTCTTCTTCCTCAAAGCAAGAAGGGAATTTTACCCAATCTAAGTCAGTCTGGAGACCTAATCAGAACTGGAATAAGGGTAAACAATCCAAAAAGCCCGCTCCTGCTCCTAAGACAGCATGAAGGGGTGGCCCCCGATCCGGGACTGGATCTACTAGGGGGCAGACTCTCTTTCTTGGCTCAGGCTTGGGCAAGAGATGTTCAGAATACCTGGGCACTAGAAATAGTGACTCACGGTTATCAATTGGAATTCAAGGATTTTCTCCCAAGAGGGAGATTTCATCTTTCAAAGTTATCTGCAAACCAGATAAAAAGAGAGGCATTCTTACATTGTGTAAAAGACCTTTCTACTATGGGAGTAATTTGTCCAGTTCCAAAATTGGGACAGGGGTTTTACTCCAACCGATTTGTGGTTCCCAAAAAAGAGGGAACGTTCAGACCCATTTTAGATCTCAAGTGTCTAAACAAATTTCTAAGAGTTCCATCATTCAAGACGGAGAATATAAGAACAATTTTAACAATGATCCAGGAGGGTCAATATATGACTACCGTGGATTTGAAGGATGCTTACCTTCATATTCCAATCCACAAGGATCATCATCGGTTTCTAAGGTTTGCCTTCTTGGACAAACATTATCAGTTTGTGGTTCTTCCTTTCGGGTTGGCCAAGGCACCCAGAATCTACACAAAGGTTCTAGGGTCTCTTTTGGCGGTTCTCAGATCGCGAGGAATAGCGGTGGCTCCTTATCTGGACGATATTCTGATTCAGGAGTCAACATTTCATCTGACAAAGTCTCACACGGACACAGTGTTGTCTTTTCTGAGAACTCACGGTTGGAAAGTGAACATAGAGAAGAGTTCACTTGTTCCACAGACAAGGGTTCCTTTCTTGGGAACTCTGATACACTCGGTAGCCATGAAAATATTTCTGATGGAGGTCAGAAAGACAAAGATTCTAAATACTTGCCGAGCACTTCAGTCCATTCCTCTGCCATCAGTGGCTCAGTGTATGGAAGTAATTAGATTAATGGTAGCGGCAATGGACATCTTTCCGTTTGCTTGCTTTCATCTCAGACTACTGCAACTGTGCATGCTCAGACAGTGGAATGGGGATTATGCAGATTTATCTCCTCAGATAAGTCTGGATCAAGAGACCAGAAACTCTCTTCTTTGGTGGTTGTGGCCGGATCATCTGTCCCAAGGGACTTGTTTCCGCAGACCCTCGTGGGTGATGGTGACAACAGATGCCAGCCTTCTGGGCTGGGGTGCAGTTTGGAACTCCCTGAAGGCTCAGGGTGTTTGGACTCAAGTGGAGTCTCTGCTTCCAATCAATATTCTGGAAATGAGAGCAATATTCACTGGGCTCCAGGCGTGGCCTCAGTTGGCTTCGGTCAAATTCATCAGATTCCAGTTGGACAACATCACGACTGTGGCATATGTCAATCATCAGGGGGGAACAAGGAGTTCCTTAACGATGATAGAGATATCCAAGATAATCATTTGGTCGGAGGCCCACTTTTGTCATCTGTCAGCGATTTACATCCCAGGAGTAGAACTGGGAAGCAGATTTTCTAAGTCGACAGACTTTTCATCCGGGGTAGTGGGAACTTCACCCGGAGGTATTTGCCTCATTGATTCTCAGATGAGGCAGACCGGAAAATGGATTTGATGGCATCCCGACAGAATGCCAAGCTTCCAAGATACGGATCCCGGTCAAGGGATCCTCAGGCCGAACTGATAGATGCCTTGGCAGTGCCTTGGTTTTTCAGCCTAGTTTGTGTTTCCACCGTTTCCTCTCCTCCCACGCATGATTGCTCGAATCAAACAGGAGAGAGCTTCAGTGATCCTGATAGCGCCTGAGTGGCCACGCAGGACTTGGTATGCGGATTTAGTGGACATGTCCTCTCTGCCACCGTGGAAACTTACATTGAGACAGGACCTTCTTATTCAAGGTCCATTCAAACATCCAAATCTAATTTCTCTTACATGGTGTATCCAGTCCACGGATTCATCCTTACTTGTGGGATATTCTCAATCCCTACAGGAAGTGGCAAAGAGAGCACACAGCAGAGCTGTCCATATAGCTCCCCTCAGGCTCCGCCCCCCCAGTCATTCTCTTTGCCGCTCTAACAAGTAGCATCTCCACGGGAGGGTAAAGTGAATGTGGTGTTAGATTTGTAGTTTTTATTTCTTCAATCAAGAGTTTATTTTAAAATAGTGCCGGTTTGTACCATTTACTCTGAGGCAGAAAGTGATGAAGATTTCTGCTGAGAGGAAAAAGATTTTAGCATGTTGTAACTAAAATCCATTGCTGTTCCCACACAGGACTGTTGAGTACCGGAGAACTTCAGTTGGGGGAACAGTTTGCAGGCTTAACTGCTTAAGGTATGCTCAGTCACTTTTTTTCTAACAAAACTTGGTAATGCTAGAAGACTGACAGAAATCCCCATGTGGGAAGGTAAGCCGTATTCTGAGACTCAGTATAGAAGGATGGCTTGGTTAAAGGGCTTCAATCACTGGTGGACACTGTTATGGGGAAAATCGATTATTTTATTACTATAATCTGTTATTTGCACAAGTGTTTATTATGTTTGGAACACTTTTTTTGGGTTTTATACGCCTGGCATAATTTTAGACACCTAATTTGGCTTAGGAAGGCCCCACAACTCCGGAGTGAAGAGGGAGGGGGCCTCATTTTCGCTCCTCAGTTGCGCAGTTCTTTTGCAAGACAGCTTCATGCAGCTTCACATGTAGTGTCCAGAGATTGCAGGAGGACTACAGGGAGGCTTATTTTCGTTCCAAAACTAATCCCAAAGGAAGGTAGGGCCACAGCAGAGACTGTGGCATAGTGCTGTAGTGTGTTAAACCGGTGGCCTACTTCAATTTGCTCCGGTTTGGGCAATAAGGGGTTAATTGTCTTGAAACTTGGTGTGCAATCATTTCAAAGCATTAGGATCATATGGGGAAAGTTTCATAAAGATTGGATGTTTTTTTGAGATTTGGTAAAAAAGTGTGTGCTTTTTATTATTTAAAGGCACAGTACCGTTTTTTCAAAAAGTGTATATTTTTGTATTTGAATGCTATCTAAGTCTGTCTAACATGTCTGAGCCTACAGATAGACCCTGTTCTAGGTGTTTAAAAGCCATGGCGGTACCCCCCCATTGCATTTGTGTTTAAAGTGTGCTAAGGTATCTAAACATTTTAATGACCATGCAGTGACACTTAAAAATGTAGCCCAAGATGATTCTTTGACGGAAGGTAATGAGGATAGTCCTCCTTCCTCTCCCCATGTGCCGACACCAGTTACGCCCGCACAAGCGTTACCTAGTACCTCTAGCGCATTGTGCCCTATTACTTTACAGCAATTGGCAGCAGTCATGGATAATTCCCTTGCGGCATTTCTATCCAAACTGCCAGTTTTTCCAAAGAAGCGTGATAGCTCAGTTTTAAGAACAGCGAATGAGCAATCAGAAGCTTTGGATGATTTATCTGTTGTACCCTCACAACACTCTGAAGTGGCAGTGAGGGAGGGTCTGTCCGAGGGAGAAATTTCTGACTCAGGAAAAGTTTCTCAGCGGGCAGAGTCAGATTCCTTAGCATTTAAATTTAAGCTGGAACACCTCCGCGTCCTGCTTAAGGAGGTTTTAGCTATGCTGGATGATTGTGACCCCATGGTGGTCCCAGAAAAATTGTGTAAAATGGACAGGTTTTTAGAAGTCCCTGTATACACTGATGCGTTTCCGATCCCGAAGAGGGTGGCGGATATTGTGACTAGGGAGTGGGAGAGACCAGGTGTACCTTTTTGTCCCCCCCCATCTTTAAGAAAATGTTCCCCATAAATGACCCCAGGCGGGACGTGTGGCAGACTGTCCCTAAGGTAGAGGGAGCAGTTTCAACACTTGCAAAGCGTACAACTATACCAATAGAAGACAGTTGTGCTTTTAAAGACCCTATGGATAAAAAATTTGAAGGTTTGCTGAAGAAAATGTTTGTTCAGCAAGGTTTCCTTCTTCAGCCAATTGCCTGCATTATTCCTGTAACTACTGCAGCAGCTTTTTGGTTTGAGGCGCTGGAGGAGTCGCTCCAGAGGGAGACTTCATATGACAAAGTCATGGATAGAATTCATGCTCTAAAGCTGGCTAATTCTTTTATCACTGATGCCGCTTTCCAATTAGCTAATTTAGTGGCGAAAAATTCAGGTTTTGCCATTATGGTGCGAAGAGCGCTTTGGCTCAAATCATGGTCGGCTGACGTGTCGTCCAAAACAGTTACTATACATTCCTTTCAAAGGAAAGACCCTTTTTGGTCCAGAGTTGAAAGAAATTATCGCGGATATCACTGGGGGGGGAAGGGCCATGCCCTCCCGCAGGATAGACCGTTTAAGGCCAAAAACAAGGCTTCAACCTCTGCTGCTGCAAAGCAGGAGGGTAACGCTTCACAGCCCAAAGCAACCTGGAAACCCTTGCAGGGCTGGAACAAGGGTAAACAGGCCAAGAAGCCTGCGCCTGCTACCAAGACAGCATGAAGGGGTAGCTCCCGATCCGGGACCGGATCTAGTAGGGGGGCAGACTTTCTCTCTTTGCTCAGGCTTGGGCAAGAGATGTTCCAGATCCCTGGGCATTAGAAATTGTTGCTCACGGGGGTATCTTCTAGAATTCAAGGACTCTCCCCCAAGGGGAAGGTTCCACATTTCTCGTTTGTCTTCAGACCAGACAAAGAAACAGGCGTTCTTACGCTGTGTAGAAGATCTTCTAAAGATGGGAGTGATACACCCAGTTCCAATTGCAGAACAAGGACTGGGATTTTACTCAAACCTGTTTGTAGTTCCCAAAAAGGAAGGAACTTTCAGGCCAATCCTGGATCTAAAAATTCTAAACAAATTCCTCAGAGTTCCATCTTTCAAAATGGAAACCATTCGGACAATCTTGCTGATGATCCAGGAAGGTCAATATATGACTACCGTGGATCTAAAGGATGCGTACCTACATATTCCTATCCACAAAGATCATCATCAGTTCCTAAGGTTCGCTTTTCTGGACACGCATTACCAGTTCGTGGCCCTTCCTTTTGGGTTGGCCACCGCTCCCAGAATTTTCACAAAGGTGCTAGGGTCCCTTCTAGCGGTACTAAGACCGCGGGGCATTGCAGTAGCACCTTACCTAGACGACATCTTAATACAGGCGTCGTCTTTTCACAGAGCCAAGGCTCATACGGACATTGTTCTGGCCTTTCTAAGGTCTCACGGGTGGAAGGTGAACGTCGAAAAAAGTTCTTTGTCCCCGCTCACAAGGATTCCCTTCCTGGGAACACTAATAGACTCGGTAGAAATGAAAATCTTTCTGACAGAGGTCAAGTATTCAAAGTTTTGACTTCCTGCCGAGTTCTTCATTCCATTCCTCGGCCTTCTGTGGCTCAGTGCATGGAGGTAATCGGTTTAATGGTTGCGGCAATGGACGTTGTCCCTTTCTTTCATGTAATTAGCAAGAGTCCATGAGCTAGTGACGTATGGGATATACATTCCTACCAGGAGGGGCAAAGTTTCCCAAACCTTAAAATGCCTATAAATACACCCCTCACCCCACCCACAATTCAGTTTTACAAACTTTGCCTCCGATGGAGGTGGTGAAGTAAGTTTGTGCTAGATTCTACGTTGATATGCGCTCCGCAGCAAGTTGGAGCCCGGTTTTCCTCTCAGCGTGCAGTGAATGTCAGAGGGATGTGAGGAGAGTATTGCCTATTTGAATGCAGTGATCTCCTTCTACGGGGTCTATTTCATAGGTTCTCTGTTATCGGTCGTAGAGATTCATCTCTTACCTCCCTTTTCAGATCGACGATATACTCTTATATATACCATTACCTCTGCTGATTCTCGTTTCAGTACTGGTTTGGCTTTCTACAAACATGTAGATGAGTGTCCTGGGGTAAGTAAATCTTATTTTCTGTGACACTCTAAGCTATGGTTGGGCACTTTTATATAAAGTTCTAAATATATGTATTCAAACATTTATTTGCCTTGACTCAGGATGTTCAACATTCCTTATTTTCAGACAGTCAGTTTCATATTTGGGATAAATGCATTTGTTTCATTCATTTTTTCTTACCTTTAAAAATTTGACTTTTTCCCTGTGGGCTGTTAGGCTCGCGGGGGCAGAAAATGCTTCATTTTATTGCGTCATTCTTGGCGCGGACTTTTTTGGCGCAAAATTTTTTTTCTGTTTCCGGCGTCATACGTGTCGCCGGAAGTTGCGTCATTTTTTGACGTTTTTTTGCGTCAAGGATGTCGGCGTTCCGGATGTGGCGTCATTTTTGGCGCCAATAGCATTTAGGCGCCAAATAATGTGGGCGTCTTTTTTGGCGCTAAAAAATATGGGCGTCATTTTTGTCTCCACATTATTTAAGTCTCATTATTTATTGCTTCTGGTTGCTAGAAGCTTGTTCACTGGCATTTTTTTCCCATTCCTGAAACTGTCATTTAAGGAATTTGATCAATTTTGCTTTATATGTTGTTTTTTTCTTTTACATATTGCAAGATGTTCCACGTTGCAACTGAGTCAGAAGATACTACAGGAAAATCACTGCACAGTGCTGGAGCTACCAAGCTAAGTCTGCTATAAACTTTTGGTATCTGTTTCTCCAGCTGTTATTTGTATTGCATGTCATGTCAAACTTATTAATGCAGATAAAATTTCCTTTAGTACTGTTACATTACCTGTTGCTGTTCCGTCAACATCTAATTTTCAGAGTGTTCCTGATAACATAAGAGATTTTATTTTTTAAATCCATTAAGAAGGCTATGTCTGTTATTTCTCCTTCTAGTATACATAAAAGTCTTTTAAAACTTCTCTTTTTTTCAGATGAATTTTTAAATGAACATCATCATTCTGATACTGATAATGGTTCTTCTGGTTCAGAGGTTTCTGTCTCAGAGGTTGATGCTGATAAATCTTTGTATTTGTTCAAGATGGAATTTATTCGTTCTTTACTTAAAGAAGTGTTATTTGCATTAGAAATAGAGGATTCTGGTCCTCTTGATACTAAATGTAAACGTTTAAATAAGGTTTTTAAATCTCCTGTAGTTATTCCAGAAGTGTTTTATCTCCCTGATGCTATTTCTGAAGTAATTTCCAGGGAATGGAATAATTTGGGTAATTTATTTACTCCTTCTAGACGTTTAAGCAAATTATATCCTGTGCCATCTGACAGATTAGAGTTTTTTGGGACAAAAATCCCTAAGGTTATGGGGCTGTCTCTACTCCTGCTAATGTACTACTATTCCTATGGCAGATAGTACTTCATTTAAGGATCCTTTAGATAGGAAAATTGAATCCTTTCTAAGAAAAGCTTACTTATGTTCAGGTAATCTTCTTAGACCTGCTATATTTTTAGCGGATGTTGCTGCAGCTTCAACTTTTTGGTTAGAAGCTTTAGCACAACAAGTAACAGATCATAATTTTATAGCATTATTATTATTCTATAACATGCTAATAATTTTATTGGTGATACCATCTTTTGATATCATTAGAGTTGATGTCAGGTATATGTCTCTAGCTATTTTAGCTAGAAAAGCTTTATGGATTAAACTTGGAATGCTGACATGTCTTCTAAGTCAACTTTGCTTTCCCTTTCTTTCCAGGGTAAATAATCATTTCGTTCCTTTCCTCACAA
Source organism: Bombina bombina (assembly GCF_027579735.1). Classification (NCBI taxonomy): domain Eukaryota; kingdom Metazoa; phylum Chordata; class Amphibia; order Anura; family Bombinatoridae; genus Bombina; species Bombina bombina. Next base: position 383,688,325 of record NC_069502.1, on the reverse strand, counting down.
CAAGGAACAAAAGCCTGATCCTTCATCCTCAGGAGCGGTATCAGTTTGGAAACTATTTCCAGTTTGGAATATATCCAAGCCTTATAGAAACCTATAGCCAGCTCCTAAGTACCTATGAAGGTGCGGCCCTTATTCCAGCTCAGCTGGTATGGGGCAGATTACGTTTTCTTCAAAGAAATTTGGATCAATTCCGTTTTTAATCTCTGGTTTCAGAAACATTGTTTCAGAAAGGTACAGAATTGGCTTCAAGTTAAGGCCTCCTGCTAAGAGATTCTTTTCTTTCCCGTGTCCCAGTTAACACAGCAAGGCTCAGCATTTCTGAAATGTGTTTCAGATCTAGAGTTGGCTGGAGTATTTATGCCAGTTCCAGTTCTGGAACAGGGGCTGGGGTTTTATTTTATCTCTTCATTGTACCAAAGAAGGTCAATTCCTTCAGACCAGTTCTGGATCTATCATTATTGAATCGTTATGTTAGGATACCAACATTCAAGATGGTTACTGTAGGACTATCCTGCCTTTTGTTTAGCAAGGGCATTATATGTCTACAATAGATTTACAGGATGTGTATCTGCATATTCCGATTCATCCAGATCACTTTTAGTGTCTGAGATTCTCTTTTTAGACAAGCATTACCAGTTTTGTGGCTCTACCGTTTGGCCTAGCCTCAGTTCCAAGAATTTTTTTCAAAGGTTCTCGGTGCCCTTCTTTCTGTAATCAGAGAATAGGGTTTTGGTATTTCCTTATTTAGACGATATCTTGGTACTTGCTCAGTCTTCTCATTTTCGAAGAATCTCATACGAATCGACTTGTGTTGTTTCTTCAAGTTCATGGTTGGAGGATCAATTTACCAATCAGTTCATTGATTCCTCAGACAAGGGTAACCTTTTTCGGTTTCTAGATAAATTCAGTGTCTATGACTCTGTCCTTGTCAGACAAGAGAAGTTTAACATTGATATCAGCTTGTCAAAACCTTCAGTCACAATCATTGCCTTTGGTAGCCTTATGCATGGAAATATTGGGTCTTAGGACTGCCGCATCAGATGCGATCTCCTTTGCTCGTTTTCACATGCGACCTCTTCAGCTCTGTATGCTGAACCAATGGTGCAGGGATTACTCAAAGATATCTCAATTAATATCTTTAAACCGATTTTACGACACTCTCTGACATGGTGGACAGATCACCATTGTTTAGTTCAGGGGGCTTCTTTGTTCTTCCGACCTGGACTATAATCTCAACAGATGCAAGTCTTACAGGTTGGGGAGCTGTGTGGGGGTATCTGACGGCACAAGGGGTTTGGGAATCTCAGGAGGTGAGATTTCCGATCAATATTTTGGAACTCCGTGCAATTTTCAGAGCTCTTCAGTCTTGGCCTCTTCTGAAGAGAGAGTTGTTCATTTGTTTTCAGATAAGACAATGTCACAACTGTGGCATACATCAATCATCAAGGAGGGACTCACAGTCCTCTGGCTATGAAAGAAGTATCTCGAATTTTGGTTTGGGCGGAATCCAGCTCCTGTCTAATCTCTGCGGTTTATATCCCAGGTATGGACAATTGGAAAGCGGATTATCTCAGTCGCCAAACGTTGCATCCGGGCGAATGGTCTCTTCATCCAGAGGTATTTCTTCAGATTGTTCAAATGTGGGAACTTCCAGAAATAGATCTGATGGCTTCTCATCTAAACAAGAAACTTCCCAGGTATCTGTCCAGATCCCGGGATCCTCAGGCGGAGGCAGTGGATGCATTTTCACTTCCTTGGAAGTATCATCCTGCCTATATCTTTCCGCCTCTAGTTCTTCTTCCAAGAGTAATCTCCAAGATTCTGAAGGAATGCTCGTTTGTTCTGCTGGTAGCTCCGGCATGGCCTCACAGGTTTTGGTATGCGGATCTTGTCCGGATGGCCTCTTGCCAACCGTGGACTCTTCCGTTAAGACCAGACCTTTTGTCTCAAGGTCCTTTTTTCCATCAGGATCTGAAATCCTTAAATTTAAAGGTATGGAGATTGAACGCTTGCTTCTTAGTCAAAGAGGTTTCTCTGACTCTGTGATTAATACTATGTTACAGGCTCGTAAATCTGTATCCAGAGAGATATATTATAGAGTCTGGAAGACTTATATTTCTTGGTGTCTTTCTCATCATTTTTCTTGGCATTCTTTTAGAATACCGAGAATATTACAATTTCTTCAGGATGGTTTAGATAAGGGTTTGTCCGCAAGTTCCTTGAAAGGTCAAATCTCTGCTCTTTCTGTTCTTTTTCACAGAAAGATTGCTATTCTTCCTGATATTCATTGTTTTGTACAAGCTTTGGTTCGTATAAAGCCTGTCATTAAGTCAATTTCTCCTCCTTGGAGTTTGAATTTGGTTCTGGGGGCTCTTCAAGCTCCTCCATTTGAACCTATGCATTCATTGGATATTAAATTACTTTCTTGGAAAGTTTTGTTCCTTTTGGCCATCTCTTCTGCCAGAAGAGTTTCTGAATTATCTGCTCTTTCTTGTGAGTCTCCTTTTCTGATTTTTCATCAGGATAAGGCGGTGTTGCGAACTTCTTTTGAATTTTTACCTAAGTTGTGAATTCCAACAACATTAGTAGAGACATTGTGGTTCCTTCATTATGTCCTAATCCTAAGAATTCTAAGGAGAAATCGTTGCATTCTTTGGATGTTATTAGAGCTTTGAAATATTATGTTGAAGCTACTAAGTCTTTCCGAAAGACTTCTAGTTTATTTGTTATCTTTTCCGGTTTTAGAAAGGCCAGAAAACTTCTGCCATTTCTTTGGCATCTTGGTTGAAATCTTTATTTCATCTTGCCTATGTTGAGTCGGGTAAGACTCCGCCTCATAGGATTACAGCTCATTCTACTAGGTCAGTTTCTACTTCCTGGGCGTTTAGGAATGAAGCTTCGGTTGATCAGATTTGCAAAGTGGCAACTTGGTTCTCTTTGCATACTTTTACCAAATTCTACCATTTTGTTGTATTTTCTTCTTCTGAAGCAGTTTTTGGTAGAAAAGTACTTCAGGCAGCGGTTTCAGTTTGAATCTTCTGCTTATGTTTTTCATTAAACTTTATTTTGGGTGTGGATTATTTTCAGCAGGAATTGGCTGTCTTTATTTTATCCCTCCCTCTCTAGTGACTCTTGTGTGGAAAGATCCACATCTTGGGTAGTCATTATCCCATACGTCACTAGCTCATGGACTCTTGCTAATTACATGAAAGAAAACATAATTTATGTAAGAACTTACCTGATAAATTCATTTCTTTCATATTAGCAAGAGTCCATGAGACCCGCCCTTTTTTGTGGTGGTTATGATTTTTTTGTATAAAGCACAATTATTCCAATTCCTTATTTTATATGCTTTCGCACTTTTTTCTTATCACCCCACTTCTTGGCTATTCGTTAAACTGAATTGTGGGTGGGGTGAGGGGTGTATTTATAGGCATTTTAAGGTTTGGGAAACTTTGCCCCTCCTGGTAGGAATGTATATCCCATACGTCACTAGCTCATGGACTCTTGCTAATATGAAAGAAATGAATTTATCAGGTAAGTTCTTACATAAATTATGTTTTTGCCCGAATTCATCTAAGACCACTGCAACTGTGCATGCTCAAACAGTGGAATGGGGATTATGCAGATTTGTCTCCTCAAATACAAATGGACCAGAAAACCAGAGAGACTCTTCTCTGGTGGTTGTCTCAGGATCACTTGTCTCAGGATCACTTGTCTCGGGTAATCAGCTTCCGCAGACCGGAGTGGATCATTGTCACGAACGATGCCAGTCTGTTAGGCTGGGGTGCGGTCTGGGACTCCCTGAAAGCTCAGGATCTATGGTCTCGGGAAGAATCTCTTCTCCTGATAAACATTTTGGAACTGAGAGCGATATTCACTACGCTCCAGGCATGGCCTCAACTAGCGGAGGCCAAATTCATCAGATTTCAGTCGGACAACATCACGACTGTAGCGTACATCAATCATCAGGGAGGAACAAAGAGTTCCCTAGCGATAAAGGAAGTAACCAAGATCATCAAATGGGCGGAGGATCACTCCTGCCATCTATCTGCAATTCACATCCCAGGAGTAGACAACTGGGAGGCGGATTTTCTGAGTCATCAGACTTTCCATCCGGGGGCGTGGGAACTCCACCCGGAGGTTTTTGCTCAGCTGACCCAGCTATGGGGCATTCCAGAATTGGATCTGATGGCGTCCCGTCAGAACACCAAACTTCCCCTTTACGGATCCAGGTCCAGGGATCCCAAGGCGGCATTGATAGATGCTTTAGTAGCGCCTTGGTCATTCAGTCTAGCTTTTGTCTTTCCACCGTTTCCTCTTCTCCCTCGGCTAGTAGCCAGAATCAAACAGGAGAAGGCTTCGGTAATTCTGATAGCGCCTGCGTGGCCACGCAGGACTTGGTATGCAGACCTAGTGGACATGTCATCGGTTCCACCATGGAAACTGCCATCGAGGCAGGATCTTCTAATTCAAGGTCCATTCAAGCATCCAAATCTAGTTTCTCTGCAACTGACTGCTTGGAGATTGAATGCTTAATTCTAGCTAAGCGTGGGTTCTCTGAATCAGTTATAGATACTCTGATCCAGGCCAGAAAGCCTGTCACCAGGAAAATTTACCATAAGATATGGTGGAAATATCTTTGTTGGTGCGAATCCAAGGGTTACTCGTGGAGTAAGGTTAGGATTCCAAGGATATTGTCTTTTCTCCAAGAAGGATTGGAGAAAGGTTTGTCAGCTAGTTCCTTAAAGGGACAGATATTTGCTCTGTCTATCCTGTTACACAAGCGTCTGGCAGCTGTACCAGACGTTCAGGCGTTTGCACAGGCCCTAGTTAGAATCAAGCCTGTCTACAAACCTGTGGCTCCTCCATGGAGTCTAAATTTAGTTCTTTCAGTTCTTCAAGGGGTTCCGTTTGAACCTTTGCATTCCATAGATATTAAGTTATTATCTTGGAAAGTTTTGTTTTTGGTAGCTATTTCTTCTGCTCGAAGAGTTTCTGAATTGTCTGCTTTGCAGTGTAATTCACCCTATCTGGTGTTCCATGCAGATAAGGTTGTTTTGCGTACCAAACCTGGTTTCCTTCCAAAAGTGGTTTCTAATAAGAATATTAACCAGGAAATCATTGTTCCTTCTCTGTGCCCTAATCCAGTTTCTAAGAAGGAATGACTGTTACACAATCTTGATGTGGTTCGTGCTTTAAAATTCTATTTAAAGGCAACTAAAGATTTCAGACAAACATCATCCTTGTTTGTTGTCTATTCTGGTAAGAGGAGAGGTAGCGACTGCTACCTCTCTTTCCTTCTGGCTGAAAAGCATCATCCGATTGGCTTATGAGACTGCTGGACCGCAGCCTCCTGAATGAGTTACAGCTCATTCCACTAGAGCTGTGGCTTCCACATGGGCTTTCAAGAATGAGGCTTCTGTTGAACAGATTTGTAAGGCAGCGACTTGGTCTTCACTGCATACATTTGCCAAATTTTACAAATTCGATACTTTTGCTTCTTCGGAGGCTATTTTTGGGAGAAAGGTTTTACAAGCAGTGGTGCCTTCCATTTAGGTTACCTGACTTGTTCCCTCCCTTCATCCGTGTCCTAAAGCTTTGGTATTGGTATCCCACAAGTAAGGATGAATCCGTGGACTGGATACACCATGTAAGAGAAAACAGAATTTATGCTTACCTGATAAATTACTTTCTCTTACGGTGTATCCAGTCCACGGCCCGTCCTGGCAATTACGTCAGGTTCAAATTTAATTTTGTAAAACTACAGTCACCACTGCACCCTATGGTTTCTCCTTTTCTCCTAACCGTCGGTCGAATGACTGGGGGGGCGGAGCCTGAGGGGAGCTATATGGACAGCTCTGCTGTGTGCTCTCTTTGCCACTTCCTGTAGGGATTGAGAATATCCCACAAGTAAGGATGAATCCGTGGACTGGATACACCGTAAGAGAAAGTAATTTATCAGGTAAGCATAAATTCTGTTTTCTCTGCAGCTGACTGCATGGAGATTTAACGCTTGATTTTATCGAAGCGAGGATTCTCTGATTCAGTTATCAATACTTTGATACAGGCTAGGAAGCCTGTCACTAGAAAAATCTATCATAAGATATGGCGTAAATATCTTTTATTGGTGTGAATACAAGGGTTACTCATGGAGTAAAGTTAGGATTCCTAGGATTCTGTCTTTTTTCTCCAAGAAGGATTGGAGAAAGGGTTATCAGCAAGTTCCTTAAAGGGACAAATTTCAGCTTTGTCAATTCTGTTTCACAAACGTTTGGCAAATGTACCAGATGTTCAGTCTTTTTGTCAGGCTTTATCTAGCATTAAGCCTGTATTTAGACCTATTACTCCTCCCTGGAGTTTGAATTTAGTTCTTAGAGTTCTGCAAGGGCTTCCGTTTGAACCTATGCATTCCATAGATATTAAACTGATATCTTGGAAAGTTCTGTTTTTGGTTGCTATTTCTTCTGTTCGAAGAGTTTCTGAGCTTTCAGCGTTAGTGTGATTCACCTTATCTCATATTTCATTCTGATAAAGTGGTTTTACGTACCAAACCTGGTTTTCTTCCTAAGGTTGTTTCGCATAAGAATATTAATCATGAAATTGTTGTTCCTTCCTTGTGTCCTAATCCTTCTTCTAAGAAGGAGCGTCTGTTACATAACTTGGACGTGGTCCGTGCCTTAAAGTTTTACTTACAGGCAACTAAGGATTTCCGTCAATAATCTTCATTATTCATTGTTTATTCTGGAAAGCGTAGGGGTCAGAAAGCTACGGCTACCTCTTTCTTTTTGGCTGAGAAGTATCATCCACCTGGCATATGAGACTGCTGGACAGCAGCCTCCTGAAAAAATTATGTCTCATTCTACTAGGGCTGTGGCTTCCACATGGGCTTTTAAAAATTATGCATCTGTTGCACAGATTTGTAAGGCTGCGACTTGGTCGTCCCTTCACACTTTTTCCAAATTTTACAAATTTGATACTTTTGCTTCTTCTGAGGCTATCTTTGGGAGAGAGGTTCTTCAAGCAGTGGTGCCTTCCGTTTAGTTTCCTGTCTTGTCCCTCCCTTTCATCCGTGTCCTATTGTTTGGGTATTGGTTTCCCACAAGTAAGGATGAAATCCGTGGACTCGTCTTTGTAAAATAAAATAAAATTTATTCTTACCTGATAAATTACTTTCTTTTACGATACGGCCCACCCTGTTCTTTTTAAGACAGGTTTTTCTTTATTTTTTGTAAACTTCAGTCACCTCTGCACCTTTTTAGCCTTTCCTTTTCTCTTCCTATAACCTTCGGCCGAATGACTGGAGGTGGAGGGGAAGGGAGGGGCTATATATACAGCTCTGCTGTGGTGCTCTTTGCCACTTCCTGTTAGCAGGCGGTTAATATCCCACAAGTAAGGATGAAATCCGCGGACTCGTCATATCGTGAAAGAAAGTAATTTATCAGGTAAGCATAAATTTTAGTTTTTGTTACACAAGTGTCTGGCAGACATTCCAGACGTGCAGTTGTTTTGTCAGGCCTTAGTCAGAATCAGGCCTGTGTTCAAACCAGTTACTCCTCCCTGGAGTCTTAATTTAGTTCTTAAAGTTCTTCAAGGGGCTCCATTTGAGCCTATGCATTCCTTAGATATTAAGTGGTTATCTTGGAAAGTGTTGTTTCTAGTGGCTATTTCTTCTGCTCGTAGAGTGTCAGAGCTCTCGGCATTACAGTATGAGTCACCTTACCTTATTTTTCATTCGGATAAGGTAGTGTTACGTACAAGTTAGCTTTTCTTCCTAAAGTTGTTTGTGACTGGAACATTAATCAGGAGATTGTGGTTCCTTCATTGTGTCCTAATCCTTATTCTCAGAAGGAACGACTTCTACACAATTTAGACGTGGTTCGTGCTCTACAATTTTACCTACAGGTGTCTAAGGATTTTCGTCAGTCCTCTGTCTTGTTTGTGGTTTTCTCAGGAAAATGTAAAGGCCAGAAAGCTACGGCTACTTCTTTCTTTTTGGCTGAAGAGTATCATTCATTTTGGTTATGAAACTGCTGAGCAGCAACCTCCAGAGAGGGTTACGGCTCATTCCACGAGGGCTGTTTCTTCCTCATGGGCATTCAAAAATGAAGCTTCTGTAGATCAGATTTGCTAGGCTGCAACTTGGTCCTCTCTTCACATTTTTTCTAAATTCTACAAATTTGACACTTTTGCCTCGGCTGAGGCCGCTTTTGGGAGAAAGGTTCTTCAAGCAGTGGTGCCTTCCATTTAGGTTCCCTGTCTTGTCCCTCCCTTATCATCTGTGTACTCTAGCTTGGGAGTGATATTCCCAATAGTAATTAGATGATCCGTGGAATTTGCGCTTTCTTCTAAAGGAGGTTTTTGGCTTATTCAGAGGTTCCAGAGGCCAAAATGCCTGATGAACCTTTAATTCTTAAATTGGATAGAGTGTGAGGACAGGGTGGTACCGTATCCTTCCCTGCACCTGTTATATAGTGAAAATTATTAAGAATGAATGGGACAGGATAGGATTCCTTTTTCCCCTCTTCTTCCTTTAGCAAATTGTTCCCGGTCCTGGACTCTCAATGGAGTTGTGAGGTTCCATCCCTAAATGGGATGGCGTTATCTTCATCCTTGCTAAACGTACTACTATCCCACTTGAGGATAGTCCTTTGATTTTAGAGCCCATAGATAAAAGATGGAAACTCTGTTAAGAAAGATTTTTCAACATACGGGATATTTGTTTCAACCGGCGGCAGCTGTTACCGAAACTACCTTCTGGTGTGACTTCTTATAGGATTTGATTGGGGTGGAGTCCCCTCAACGTTATTTAGGAAAGATTTACGGCCTTGAGGGTTGCTAATTCTTATCTTTGACAGATTAGCTTGAATGCTATGGCTTCAGCTTTTTCTGTTCAGGCACGCCAGTATGTCGCTCTGTTCATTCGCTTGGTTCAGGGACATGCAGTATCCATGGATCCTGTATGTCATAGCTCAGGGTTACAAGATAGGTTTTAAGTCTCAGCCACCCAAGGGCAGATTCCTCCTGCCTTTCAGACCAGAAAGGAGGGAAGCCTTTCTGGGGTGTGTACCAGTGTTAATTTCGTCAACTAAAACTAGACTAAAATGACTATAAAACTAAAGAAATTCTAATGACTAAAATGCGACTAAAACTAAAATGACATTTTAGTCAAAAGACTATGGGCTCCATGTACGAAGCAGTGAAAGCTGCTCCGGAGCCTTTGCGGGGCAGGTTCGCATATGCGAGCCTGCTTCCCGCAATGTAAGAAGCAGCGGTCATTAGACCGCTGCTTCCTACAGCCTACGCCACCTCTTAGGTGGCGAAGCAAAATCACAGAGAGCACGCTCGCTCTCAGTGATTGACAGCCCCTTCAGTCGCGTGATTGGTCGCGCGATTGAAGGGGCGGGCACTACACACTCCGATGAGTGTGTAATGGTACATACGGGCAAGCGGATCAATAGATCCGCTGCCCGTGTGTAGCGGAGGTGGGCGGACAGCTTCGCAAGTTAAGAAGCTGTCCGCCCGCCTCTTAGTACATGGCGTCCTATGACTAAAACTAAATCAAAATGACGTTTTAGTCAAAAGACTATGACTAAAACTAAATCAAAATTTGCTGACAAAAACATTTTATGCAAGTTGTTATAATCAATCCATATCCAATTACTGCTCTTTTGTAAAATTTACGAAACTTAATTTTATTAAATTTTAAGATAAATAAAGAGCTGTTATATACCACAACAGTTAAATCTGTTAAATCTGTATTGCATGTTCAAACCTTAATACCATAAAAGAAAACAGGTTAATAAACCTTTACTCCAGGAGTATATAATGAGTTTGGAAGTTTTAGAGCAGTGATAATATCGTTGCCGAACCTTTTTCGAATCTGTGAACAATCAATTGATTCTTCCTATAGAAATAAGAATAACCCACGAATATGGATTTAAGTTATGCTGTGCCTGTGCTAGCTGCAGAAACTTATTGTTGTGTTGAGTTACTTGATACATGTTTTAATTATTAACAGAGAACTGTTAACGTTTTTATATTGGGCAATATGTTCAATACAGCCAATACAGTTTACAGTTTTGTTTTTTTATATTTTAAAGTTGCACTTCTGTTTGTTTATGAAACTTGGTTTTATTTAATTTTAAGTTTAATTAAGATGTTACATATCTCAACGGCTAAATCTGTGTCTGTATTGCATGTTTAAACCTTAATACCATAAATATTAACGGGTGTTATGTTTACTCCTTGAGTATGTAATCCGTTTGCAAATGATAGAGAAATGCTTAAATAATGCATTACACTTTAACTAAACCCCTTGGATTTTTGTTGACTAAAATCTACTGGAGATTTAGTCGACTAAAATCTACTGGAGATTCAATCGACTAAAACTAGACTAAAACTAAATTAATTCAGATGACTAAAATATGGCTAAAACTAAAATGGCATTTTAGTCAAAAGACTAAAACTAAGACTAAATTGAAATTTGCCATTAAAATTAACACTGGTGTGTACAGGATTTGTCCTCTGAGAGTTATTGTCCAGGTGCCTATAACAGGAGAGGTTTGGAATACTATTCAAACGTTTTCGTGGTCCCTAAGAAGGTGGTAACTTTCCATCCGATTCTGGACCTGTAGCACTTAAGCAAGTTTTTATATGTCCCCTCGGTCAAGATGGAGACAATTAGGTCCATTCTTCCCCTCGTTCGAGAAGGGCAGTTTATGACCACGATAGATCTGAAGGATGCTCCCTTCACGTACCAATCCTCAAGGACCTCTTCTAGTTCCTAGGGTTTGCATTCCTGCACCAGCACTTCCAGTTTATTGCACTTTGGTTTGGTCTAGCTATGGCTGCAAGAAATTTTTCGAAAAGTTGCCCATTCGGAATCTAGAGATAGTTCTCTTGTATCAAGTACCAGGGTAGAATTCATGGGTATTAGTCTCTATAGACATGAGAATATTCTAACAGACCAGAGACGTTGCAAGCTAGCTTCAACATGTCTTGCCCTCCAGATCTCTTAAGGCCATCTGTCTCAACAGATTTCTCTGGACAACCGATCAAGAGAATCGCCCTCAGGATCATTTGTCCTGAGGGACGCCTGTCTCTAGACCATCCTGGGTGATTGTGACTGCTGTTGCGAGTCTGTCAGGATGGGGAGCTGTTTGGGGTGCCAGGAAGGCACAGGTCTATGGTCTCAAGAGGTAAAGCTCCCTCCTAATCTCATTTTGGATCTTCAGCAATATACAATAATAATACAAGAATAATATGAGGGAATTATTTTGGATTCTGGTGTGGGGGAGACCCACATTTATTCACGGTCAGCGGTCCACATTTCCTCAGCAGACAATCCTTTCATCCGGTGGAATAGTCTCTCTATCCCGAGTGTTTGCAGAGATTTGCAAGAGGGAGATCTTATGTCGTCTCAATACCAAGCTACCCAGATATGGGTCGAGGTAGAGGAATCCTCAGGCGGAGCTAACAGATGCATTAGCGGTGTCTTGGAGGTTCAATCTAATTTATCATTTCTTTCATGTAATTAGCAAGAGTCCATGAGCTAGTGACGTATGGAATATACATTCCTACCAGGAGGGGCAAAGTTTCCCAAACCTTAAAATGCCTATAAATACACCCCTCACCACACCCACAATTCAGTTTTACAAACTTTGCCTCCTATGGAGGTGGTGAAGTAAGTTTGTGCTAGGTTCTACGTTGATATGCGCTCCGCAGCAAGTTGGGGCCCGGTTTTCCTCTCAGCGTGCAGTGAATGTCAGAGGGATGTGAGGAGAGTATTGCCTATTTGAAATTCAATGATCTCCTTCTACGGGGTCTATTTCATAGGTTCTCTGTTATCGGTCGTGGAGATTCATCTCTTACCTCCCTTTTCAGATCGACGATATACTCTTATATATATATATATACCATTACCTCTGCTGATTTTCGTTTCAGTACTGGTTTGGCTTTCTACAAACATGTAGATGAGTGTCCTGGGGTAAGTAAGTCTTATTTTCTGTGACACTCTAAAGCTATTGTTGGGCACTTTTTTATAAAGTTCTAAATATATGTATTCAAACATTTATTTGCCTTGACTCAGGATGTTCAACATTCCTTTTTTTCAGACAGTCAGTTTCATATTTGGGATAATGCATTTGAATCAATCATTTTTTCTTACCTTAAAAAATTTGACTTTTTCCCTGTGGGCTGTTAGGCTCGCGGGGGCTGAAAATGCTTCATTTTATTGCGTCATTCTTGGCGCGGACTTTTTTGGCGCAAAAAATCTTTTCTGTTTCCGGCGTCATACGTGTCGCCGGAAGTTGCGTCATTTTTTTGACATTCTTTTGCGCCAAAAATGTCGGCGTTCCGGATATGGCGTCATTTTTGGCGCCAAAAGCATTTAGGCGCCAAATAATGTGGGCGTCTTATTTGGCGCTAAAAAAATATGGGTGTCGCTTTTGTCTCCACATTATTTAAGTCTCATTATTTATTGCTTTTGGTTGCTAGAAGCTTGTTCACTGGCATTTGTTTCCCATTCCTGAAACTGTCATTTAAGGAATTTGATAAATTTTGCTTTATATGTTGTTTTTTCTCTTACATATTGCAAGATGTTCCACGTTGCAACTGAGTCAGAAGATACTTCAGGAAAATCACTGCCCGGTGCTGGAGCTACCAAGCTAAGTGTATCTGCTATAAATTTTTGGTATCTGTTTCTCCAGCTGTTTGTATTGCATGTCATGACAAACTTATTAATGCAGATAAAATTTCCTTTAGTACTGTTACATTACCTGTTGCTGTTCCGTCAACATCTAATTTTCAGAGTGTTCCTGATAAACATAAGAGATTTTATTTTTTAAATCCATTAAGAAGGCTATGTCTGTTATTTCTCCTTCTAGTTTACATAAAAGTCTTTTAAAACTTCTCTTTTTTCAGATGAATTTTTAAATGAACATCATCATTCTGATACTGATAATGGTTCTTCTGGTTCAGAGGTTTCTGTCTCAGAGGTTGATGCTGATAAATCTTTGTATTTGTTCAAGATGGAATTTATTCGTTCTTTATTTAAAGAAGTATTAATTGCATTAGAAATAGAGGATTCTGGTCCTCTTGATACTAAATCTAAACGTTTAAATAAGGTTTTTAAATCTCCTGTAGTTATTCCAGAAGTGTTTAATCTCCCTGATGCTATTTCTGAAGTATTTTCCAGGGAATGGAATAATTTGGGTAATTCTTTTACTCCTTCTAAACGTTTAAGCAATTATATCCTGTGCCATCTGACAGATTAGAGATTTTTGGGACAAAATCCCTAAGGTTATGGGGCTGTCTCTACTCCTGCTAAATGTACTACTATTCCTATGGCAGATAGTACTTCATTTAAGGATCCTTTAGATAGGAAATTTGTATCCTTTCTAAGAAAAGCTTACTTATGTTCAGGTAATCTTCTTAGACCTGCTATATTTTTAGCGGATGTTGCTGCAGCTTCAACTTTTTGGTTAGAAGCTTTAGCGCAACAAGTAACAGATCATAATTTTATAGCATTATTATTATTCTATAACATGCTAATAATTTTATTGGTGATACCATCTTTTGATATCATTAGAGTTGATGTCAGGTATATGTCTCTAGCTATTTTAGCTAGAAAAGCTTTATGGATTAAACTTGGAATGCTGATATGTCTTCTAAGTCAACTTTGCTTTCCCTTTCTTTCCAGGGTAATAAATTATTATCTCAACTGTTTCTGGAAGGAAGGGAACTTTTTACCAAAGGATAAAAAATCTAAGGTAAATTTAGGTCTAATAATCATTTTCGTTCCTTTCCTCACAACAAGGAACAAAAGCCTGATCCTTCATCCTCAGGAGCGGTATCAGTTTGGAAACTATTTCCAGTTTGGAATATATCCAAGCCTTATAGAAACCTATAGCCAGCTCCTAAGTACCCATGAAGGTGCGGCCCTTATTCCAGCTCAGCTGGTATGGGGCAGATTACGTTTTCTTCAAAGAAATTTGGATCAATTCCGTTCTCAATCTCTGGTTTCAGAACATTGTTTCAGAAAGGTACAGAATTGGCTTCAAGTTAAGGCCTCCTGCTAAAAGATTTTTTTCTTTCCCATGTCCCAGTTAACACAGCAAAGGCTCAGCATTTCTGAAATGTGTTTCAGATCTAGAGTTGGCTGGAGTAATTATGCCAGTTCCAGTTCTGGAACAGGGGCTGGGGTTTTATTTTATCTCTTCATTGTACCAAAGAAGGTCAATTCCTTCAGACCAGTTCCGGATCTATCAATATTGAATCGTTATGTAAGGATACCAACATTCAAGATGGTTACTGTAGGACTATCCTGCCTTTCTCCAACATAGGTGTGTCCGGTCCACGGCGTCATCCTTACTTGTGGGATATTCTCTTCCCCAACAGGAAATGGCAAAGAGCCCAGCAAAGCTGGTCACATGATCCCTCCTAGGCTCCGCCTACCCCAGTCATTCTCTTTGCCGTTGTACAGGCAACATCTCCACGGAGATGGCTTAGAGTTTTTTAGTGTTTAACTGTAGTTTTTCATTATTCAATCAAGAGTTTGTTATTTTCAAATAGTGCTGGTACGTACTATTTACTCAGAAACAGAAAAGAGATGAAGAGTTCTGTTTGTATGAGGAAAATGATTTTAGCAACCGTAACTAAAATCCATGGCTGTTCCACACAGGACTGTTGAGAGCATTAACTTCAGTTGGGGGAACAGTTTGCAGTCCTTTGCTGCTTGAGGTATGACACATTCTAACAAGACGATGTAATGCTGGAAGCTGTCATTTTCCCTATGGGATCCGGTAAGCCATGTTTATTACGATTGTAAATAAGGGCTTCACAAGGGCTTATTTAGACTGTAGACATTTTTTGGGCTAAATCGATTGATATTAACACTTATTTAGCCTTGAGGAATCATTTATTCTGGGTATTTTGATATAATTATATCGGCAGGCACTGTTTTAGACACCTTATTCTTTAGGGGCTTTCCCAAAGCATAGGCAGAGTCTCATTTTCGCGCCGGTGTTGCGCACTTGTTTTTGAGAGACATGGCATGCAGTCGCATGTGAGAGGAGCTCTGATACTGATAAAAGACTTCTGAAGGCATCATTTGGTATCGTATTCCCCTTGGGTTTGGTTGGGTCTCAGCAAAGCAGATACCAGGGACTGTAAAGGGGTTAAAGCTTAAAACGGCTCCGGTTCCGTTATTTTAAGGGTTAAAGCTTCCAAAATTGGTGTGCAATATTTTCAAGGCTTTAAGACACTGTGGTGAAAGTTTGGTGAATTTTGAACAATTCCTTCATGTTTTTTCGCAATTGCAGTAATAAAGTGTGTTCAGTTTAAAATTTAAAGTGACAGTAACGGTTTTATTTCAAAACGTTTTTTGTACTTTCTTATCAAGTTTATGCCTGTTTAACATGTCTGAACTACCAGATAGACTGTGTTCTGAATGTGGGGAAGCCAGAATTCCTATTCATTTAAATAAATGTGATTTATGTGATAATGACAATGATGCCCAAGATGATTCCTCAAGTGAGGGGAGTAAGCATGGTACTGCATCATTCCCTCCTTCGTCTACACGAGTCTTGCCCACTCAGGAGGCCCCTAGTACATCTAGCGCGCCAATACTCCTTACTATGCAACAATTAACGGCTGTAATGGATAATTCTGTCAAAAACATTTTAGCCAAAATGAACCCTTGTCAGCGTAAGCGTGGATGCTCTGTTTTAGTTACTGAAGAGCATGACGACGCTGATATTAATATCTCTGAAGGGCCCCTAACCCAATCTGAGGGAGCCAGGGAGGTTTTGTCTGAGGGAGAAATTACTGATTTAGGGAACATTTCTCAGCAGGCTGAATCCGATGTGATTACTTTTAAATTTAAATTGGAACATCTCCGCATTTTGCTTAAGGAGGTATTATCCACTCTGGATGATTGTGAAAATTTGGTCATCCCAGAGAAACTATGTAAAATGGACAAGTTCCTAGAGGTGCCGGGGCTCCCAGAAGCTTTTCCTATACCCAAGCGGGTGGCGGACATTGTTAATAAAGAATGGGAAAGGCCCGGTATTCCTTTCGTCCCTCCCCCCATATTTAAAAAATTGTTTCCTATGGTCGACCCCAGAAAGGACTTATGGCAGTCAGTCCCCAAGGTCGAGGGAGCGGTTTCTACTTTAAACAAACGCACCACTATTCCCATAGAGGATAGTTGTGCTTTCAAAGATCCTATGGATAAAAAATTAGAAGGTTTGCTTAAAAAGATGTTTGTTCAGCAGGGTTACCTTCTACAACCCATTTCATGCATTGTCCCTGTCACTACAGCCGCATGTTTCTGGTTTGATGAGCTGATTAAGGTGCTAGATAGTGACTCTCCTCCTTATGAGGAGATTATGGACAGAGTCAATGCTCTCAAATTGGCTAATGCTTTCACTCTAGACGCCTCTCTGCAATTGGCTAAGTTAGCGGCTAAGAATTCTGGGTTTGCTATTGTGGCGCGCAGAGCGCTTTGGTTGAAATCTTGGTCGGCTGATGCGTCTTCCAAGAACAAGCTACTAAACATTCCTTTCAAGGGGAAAACGCTGTTTGGTCCTGACTTGAAAGAGATTATCTCTGATATCACTGGGGGTAAGGGCCATGCCCTTCCTCAGGATCGGCCTTTCAAGGCAAAAAATAGACCTAATTTTCGCCCCTTTCGTAAAAACGGACCAGCCCAAGGTGCTACGTCCTCTAAGCAAGAGGGTAATACTTCTCAGGCCAAGCCAGCTTGGAGACCAATGCAAGGCTGGAACAAGGGAAAGCAGGCAAAGAAACCTGCCACTGCTACCAAGACAGCATGAAATATCGGCCCCCGATCCGGGACCGGATCTGGTGGGGGGCAGACTCTCTCTCTTCGCTCACGCTTGGGCAAGAGATGTTCTGGATCCTTGGGCGCTAGAAATAGTCTCCCAGGGTTATCTTCTGGAATTCAAGGGACTTCCCCCAAGGGGAAGGTTCCACAGGTCTCAGTTGTCTTCAGACCACATAAAAAGACAGGCGTTCTTACATTGTGTAGAAGACCTGTTAAAAATGGGAGTGATTCATCCTGTTCCATTGAGAGAACAAGGGATGGGGTTCTACTCCAATCTGTTCATAGTTCCCAAAAAAGAGGGAACATTCAGACCAATCCTAGATCTCAAGATCTTAAACAAATTTCTCAAGGTCCCATCTTTCAAGATGGAAACCATTCGAACTATCCTTCCTTCCATCCAGGAAGGTCAATTCATGACCACGGTGGATTTAAAGGATGCGTATCTACATATTCCTATCCACAAGGAACATCATCGGTTCCTAAGGTTTGCTTTCCTGGACAAACATTACCAGTTCGTGGCGCTTCCTTTCGGATTAGCCACTGCTCCAAGGATTTTCACAAAGGTACTAGGGTCCCTTCTAGCTGTGCTAAGACCAAGGGGCATTGCAGTAGTACCTTACCTGGACGACATTCTGATTCAAGCGTCGTCCCTCCCTCGAGCAAAGGCTCACACGGACATCGTCCTGGCCTTTCTCAGATCGCACGGCTGGAAAGTGAACGTGGAAAAGAGTTCTCTATCCCCGTCAACAAGGGTTCCCTTCTTGGGAACAATTATAGACTCCTCAGAAATGAGGATTTTTCTAACAGAGGCCAGAAAGACAAAGCTTCTGGACTCTTGTCGAATACTTCATTCCGTTCCTCTTCCTTCCGTAGCTCAGTGCATGGAAGTGATCGGGTTGATGGTAGCGGCAATGGACATAGTTCCTTTTGCGCGCATTCATCTAAGACCATTACAACTGTGCATGCTCAGTCAGTGGAATGGGGACTATACAGACTTGTCTCCAAAGATACAAGTAAATCAGAGGACCAGAGACTCACTCCGTTGGTGGCTGTCCCTGGACAACCTGTCACGAGGGATGACATTCCACAGACCAGAGTGGGTCATTGTCACGACCGACGCCAGTCTGATGGGCTGGGGCGCGGTCTGGGGATCCCTGAAAGCTCAGGGTCTTTGGTCTCGGGAAGAATCTCTTCTACCGATAAATATTCTGGAACTGAGAGCGATATTCAATGCTCTCAAGGCTTGGCCTCAGCTAGCGAGGACCAAGTTCATACGGTTTCAATCAGACAACATGACGACTGTTGCGTACGTCAACCATCAGGGGGGAACAAGGAGTTCCCTAGCGATGGAAGAAGTGACCAAGATTATTCTATGGGCGGAGTCTCACTCCTGCCACCTGTCTGCTATCCACATCCCGGGAGTGGAAAATTGGGAAGCGGATTTTCTGAGTCGTCAGACATTGCATCCGGGGGAGTGGGCACTCCATCCGGAAATCTTTGCCCAAGTCACTCAACTTTGGGGCATTCCAGACATGGATCTGATGGCCTCTCGTCAGAACTTCAAAGTTCCTTGCTACGGGTCCAGATCCAGGGATCCCAAGGCGGCTCTAGTGGATGCGCTAGTAGCACCTTGGACCTTCAAACTAGCTTATGTGTTCCCGCCGTTTCCTCTCATCCCCAGGCTGGTAGCCAGGATCAATCAGGAGAGGGCGTCGGTGATCTTGATAGCTCCTGCGTGGCCACGCAGGACTTGGTATGCAGATCTGGTGAATATGTCATCGGCTCCACCTTGGAAGCTACCTTTGAGACGAGACCTTCTTGTTCAGGGTCCGTTCGAACATCCGAATCTGGTTTCACTCCAGCTGACTGCTTGGAGATTGAACGCTTGATTTTATCGAAGCGAGGTTTCTCAGATTCTGTTATCGATACTCTTGTTCAGGCCAGAAAGCCTGTAACTAGAAAGATTTACCACAAAATTTGGAAGAAATATATCTGTTGGTGTGAATCTAAAGGATTCCCTTGGGACAAGGTTAAGATTCCTAGGATTCTATCCTTCCTTCAAGAAGGATTGGAAAAAGGATTATCGGCAAGTTCCCTGAAGGGACAGATTTCTGCCTTGTCGGTGTTACTTCACAAAAAACTGGCAGCTGTGCCAGATGTTCAAGCCTTTGTTCAGGCTCTGGTTAGAATCAAGCCTGTTTACAAACCTTTGACTCCTCCTTGGAGTCTCAATCTAGTTCTTTCAGTTCTTCAGGGGGTTCCGTTTGAACCCTTACATTCCGTTGATATTAAGTTATTATCTTGGAAAGTTTTGTTTTTAGTTGCAATTTCTTCTGCTAGAAGAGTTTCAGAATTATCTGCTCTGCAGTGTTCTCCTCCTTATCTGGTGTTCCATGCAGATAAGGTGGTTTTACGTACTAAACCTGGTTTTCTTCCAAAAGTTGTTTCTAACAAAAACATTAACCAGGAGATTATCGTACCTTCTCTGTGTCCGAAACCAGTTTCAAAGAAGGAACGCTTGTTGCACAATTTGGATGTTGTTCGCGCTCTAAAATTCTATTTAGATGCTACAAAGGATTTTAGACAAACATCTTCCCTGTTTGTTGTTTATTCAGGTAAAAGGAGAGGTCAAAAAGCAACTTCTACCTCTCTCTCTTTTTGGATTAAAAGCATCATCAGATTGGCTTACGAGACTGCCGGACGGCAGCCTCCCGAAAGAATCACGGCTCATTCCACTAGGGCTGTGGCTTCCACATGGGCCTTCAAGAACGAGGCTTCTGTTGATCAGATATGTAGGGCAGCGACTTGGTCTTCACTGCACACTTTTACCAAATTTTACAAGTTTGATACTTTTGCTTCTTCTGAGGCTATTTTTGGGAGAAAGGTTTTGCAAGCCGTGGTGCCTTCCATTTAGGTGACCTGATTTGCTCCCTCCCTTCATCCGTGTCCTAAAGCTTTGGTATTGGTTCCCACAAGTAAGGATGACGCCGTGGACCGGACACACCTATGTTGGAGAAAACAGAATTTATGTTTACCTGATAAATTTCTTTCTCCAACGGTGTGTCCGGTCCACGGCCCGCCCTGGTTTTTTAATCAGGTCTGATAATTTATTTTCTTTAACTACAGTCACCACGGTACCATATGGTTTCTCCTATGCTATTATTCCTCCTTAACGTCGGTCGAATGACTGGGGTAGGCGGAGCCTAGGAGGGATCATGTGACCAGCTTTGCTGGGCTCTTTGCCATTTCCTGTTGGGGAAGAGAATATCCCACAAGTAAGGATGACGCCGTGGACCGGACACACCGTTGGAGAAAGAAATTTATCAGGTAAACATAAATTCTGTTTTTGTTTAGCAAGGGCATTATATGTCTACAATAGATTTACAGGATGTGTATCTGCATATTCCGATTCATCCAGATCACTTTTAGTGTCTGAGATTCTCTTTTTAGACAAGCATTACCAGTTTTGTGGCTCTACCGTTTGGCCTAGCCTCAGTTCCAAGAATTTTTTTCAAAGGTTCTCGGTGCCCTTCTTTCTGTAATCAGAGAACAGGGTTTTGGTATTTCCTTATTTGGACGATATCTTGGTACTTGCTCAGTCTTCTCATTTTCGATGAATCTCATACGAATCGACTTGTGTTGTTTCTTCAAGTTCATGGTTGGAGGATCAATTTACCAATCAGTTCATTGATTCCTCAGACAAGGGTAACCTTTTTAGGTTTCTAGATAGATTCAGTGTCTATGACTCTGTCCTTGTCAGACAAGAGAAGTTTAACATTGATATCAGCTTGTCAAAACCTTCAGTCACAATCATTCCCTTTGGTAGCCTTATGCATGGAAATTTTAGGTCTTAGGACTGCCGCATCAGATGCGATCTCCTTTGCTCGTTTTCACATGCGACCTCTTCAGCTCTGTATGCTGAACCAATGGTGCAGGGATTACTCAAAGATATCTCAATTAATATCTTTAAACCGATTATACGACACTCTCTGACATGGTGGACAGATCACCATCGTTTAGTTCAGGGGGCTTCTTTGTTCTTCCGACCTGGACTATAATCTCAACAGATGCAAGTCTTACAGGTTGGGGAGCTGTGTGGGGGTATCTGACGGCACAAGGGGTTTGGGAATCTCAGGAGGTGAGATTTCCGATCAATATTTTGGAACTCCGTGCAATTTTCAGAGCTCTTCAGTCTTGGCCTCTTCTGAAGAGAGAGTTGTTCATTTGTTTTCAGATAGACAATGTCACAACTGTGGCATACATCAATCATCAAGGAGGGACTCACAGTCCTCTGGCTATGAAAGAAGTATCTCGAATTTTGGTTTGGGCGGAATTAGGGCTGCAACTAACGATTATTTTGATAATCGATTCGATTAATCGACTAATCGGATAAAAAGAGAATCAATAATAGTTTTCTGTGTTTTAAATTAAAATCCACATAATGAGTATTACAAATATAAACTTCAGACTAAAACTTTACATTAACACAACTGTTTCTTCAATTTTTAAGAAGCAGAGCACAGTTTTATAATTATACAAAACAAAATCACAAACTGTTTGAAAAGTGGTAGAACTAGAAAGAGTTAGACTATCACTGTTAATAACATTCTGTTATTCACTCTTTCAGAAACTTTGCATTGAAATGCAAAAATCTCAACATGTGCACATGCTTCTGGCTAAGGCTGGTTCTCTGTTTGCTGCTATATTTCCTGCAGCAGAGAAAAGGCTGTTGAGGTGTATAAGTAGGGTTTTGCCAATTTCACCAAAGTGGGATATTTATCTTTGTTAGCTCTTCACCAATGCTAAGTGTTTTCTACCTTGGCAAGGGACCTCTCAATAAAGTAACCCTTGACTTCATTCTAACATAAAAATATCTTGAATATCTATATGCAATGGTAAATCACCAGCTATAAGGTGAGGGGAAATATCTAGACCGCTCTAAAAATAACAAATATATACTTAGAAAGGTTGAATCTGGTACCTATCACAATTTATTAAAAATATAAAAAAACAATAAAAAACTAAATCAAAAGCGCTAAGGACTGTATATCAATAACAGGACAAAGCCTTACACATTTATTTATACAGTACATATAATCAGCAATAGCAAGCAATACGCTAATAATTGCGCAAACAGATAATAGTGCACATCAATTTAAATAACTCCCATCAATCTAGGGGCAAGGTGTAAACAACAAGCTTGGCACTATATCATGCAAAGCATAATTCCAAATCACCCGATTTAATATAAACAATCCAAATGATGACTATTATATCTGGGTTGCACATAAGCCATGGGTAGTTGTAAACTTATACTGTCCTGAAAAAGTGAAAAGTAGACGTCTGTAGACGTCCTTTAGGCTAAGGACATAACCATAAAACACAATACCAAGTGCAGGAGTTCATTGGAGTGAAGCAGCTGGTGTTGTGCACAGACCAACTAATTGCAAACCAACTAATCGATTAATCGATTATGAGATTCGTTGACAACTATTTTCATAATCGATTATTATCGATTATGACGATTAGTTGTTGCAGCTCTAGGCGGAATCCAGCTCCTGTCTAATCTCTGCGGTTCATATCCCAGGTATGGACAATTGGAAAGCGGATTATCTCAGTCGCCAAACGTTGCACCTGGGCGAATGGTCTCTTCACCCAGAGGTATTTCCTCAGATTGTTCAAATGTGGGAACTCCCAGAAATAGATCTGATGGCTTCTCATCTAAACAAGAAACTTCCCTGGTATCTGTCCGGATCCCGGGATCCTCGGGCGGAGGCAGTGGATGCTTACAAGTGTCATCCTGCCTATATCTTTCCGCCTCTAGTTCTTCTTCCAAGGGTATTCTCCAATATTCTAAAGGAATGCTCGTTTGTCCTGCTGGTAGCTCCAGCATGGCCTCACAGGTTTTGGTATGCGGATCTTGTCCGCATGGCCTCTTGCCAGCTGTGGACTCTTCCGTTAAGACCAGTCTTTCTGTCTCTAGGTTCTTTTTTTCCATCAGGATCTCAAAACCTTAATTTTAAGGTATGGAGTTTGAACGCTTGATTCTTGGTCTAAGAGGTTTCTCTGACTCTGTGATTGATACTATGTGACAGGCTCGTAAATCTGTATCTAGAGAGATATATTATAGAGTCTGGAAGACTTATATTTCTTAGTGTCTTTCTCATCTTTTTTCTTGGCATTCTTTTTGAATACCGAGAATTTTACAGTTTCTTCAGGATGGTTTAGATAAAGGTTTGTCCGCAAGTTCCTTGAAAGACAAATCTCTGCTCTTTCTGTTCTTTTTCACAGAAGGATTGCTAATCTTCCTGATATTCATTGTTTCTCCAACATAGGTGTGTCCGGTCCACGGCGTCATCCTTACTTGTGGGATATTCTCTTCCCCAACAGGAAATGGCAAAGAGCCCAGCAAAGCTGGTCACATGATCCCTCCTAGGCTCCGCCTACCCCAGTCATTCTCTTTGCCGTTGTACAGGCAACATCTCCACGGAGATGGCTTAGAGTTTTTTAGTGTTTAACTGTAGTTTTTTATTATTCAATCAAGAGTTTGTTATTTTAAAATAGTGCTGGTATGTACTATTTACTCAGAAACAGAAAAGAGATGAAGATTTCTGTTTGTATGAGGAAAATGATTTTAGCAACCGTTACTAAAATCCATGGCTGTTCCACACAGGACTGTTGAGAGGAATTAACTTCAGTTGGGGGAACAGTGAGCAGTCTCTTGCTGCTTGAGGTATGACACATTCTAACAAGACGATGTAATGCTGGAAGCTGTCATTTTCCCTATGGGATCCGGTAAGCCATGTTTATTAAGATAGTAAATAAGGGCTTCACAAGGGCTTATTAAGACTGTAGACTTTTTCTGGGCTAAATCGATTCATTATTAACACATATTTAGCCTTGAGGAATCATTTAATCTGGGTATTTTGATAAGATTATATCGGCAGGCACTGTTTTAGACACCTTATTCTTTAGGGGCTTTCCCAAAT
Source organism: Bombina bombina (assembly GCF_027579735.1). Lineage (NCBI taxonomy): Eukaryota > Metazoa > Chordata > Amphibia > Anura > Bombinatoridae > Bombina > Bombina bombina. The sequence goes on along the minus strand of NC_069502.1, from coordinate 383,664,487 downwards.
CATAGGCAGAGCCTCATTTTCGCGCCGGTGTTGCGCACTTGTTTTTGAAAGGCATGACATGCAGTCGCATGTGTGAGGAGCTCTGATACATAGAAAAGACTTTCTGAAGGCGTCATTTGGTATCGTATTCCCCTTTGGGCTTGGTTGGGTCTCAGCAAAGCAGATACCAGGGACTGTAAAGGGGTTAAAGTTAAAAACGGCTCCGGTTCCGTTATTTTAAGGGTTAAAGCTTCCAAATTTGGTGTGCAATACTTTTAAGGCTTTATGACACTGTGGTGAAATTTTGGTGAATTTTGAACAATTCCTTCATATTTTTTCGCAATTGCAGTAATAAAGTGTGTTCAGTTTAAAATTTAAAGTGACAGTAACGGTTTTATTTCAAAACGTTTTTTGTACTTTGTTATCAAGTTTATGCCTGTTTAACATGTCTGAACTACCAGATAGACTGTGTTCTGAATGTGGGGAAGCCAGAGTTCCTTCTCATTTAAATAAATGTGATTTATGTGACAATGATGCCCAAGATGATTCCTCAAGTGAGGGGAGTAAGCATGGTACTGCATCATTCCCTCCTTCGTCTACACGAGTCTTGCCCACTCAGGAGGCCCCTAGTACATCTAGCGCGCCAATACTCCTTACTATGCAACAATTAACGGCTGTAATGGATAATTCTGTCAAAAACATTTTAGCCAAAATGCACACTTATCAGCGTAAGCGGAACTGCTCTGTTTTAGATACTGAAGAGCATGACGACGCTGATAATAATGGTTCTGAAGGGCCCCTAAACCAGTCTGATGGGGCCAGGGAGGTTTTGTCTGAGGGAGAAATTACAGATTCAGGGAACATTTCTCAACAAGCTGAACCTGATGTGATTACGTTTAAATTTAAGTTGGAACATCTCCGCGCTCTGCTTAAGGAGGTATTATCCACTCTGGATGATTGTGACAATTTAGTCATCCCAGAGAAGCTATGTAAAATGGACAAGTTCCTAGAGGTCCCGGGGCTCCCAGAAGCTTTTCCTATACCCAAGCGGGTGGCGGACATTGTAAATAAAGAATGGGAAAGGCCCGGTATTCCTTTCGTCCCTCCCCCCATATTTAAAAAATTGTTTCCTATGGTCGAACCCAGAAAGGACTTATGGCAGACAGTCCCCAAGGTCGAGGGAGCGGTTTCCACTTTAAACAAACGCACCACTATACCCATAGAAGATAGCTGTGCTTTCAAAGATCCTATGGATAAAAAATTAGAAGGTTTACTTAAAAAGATGTTTGTTCAGCAGGGTTACCTTCTACAACCAATTTCATGCATTGTCCCTGTCGCTACAGCCGCATGTTTCTGGTTCGATGAGCTGGTAAAGGCGGTCGATAGTGATTCTCCTCCTTATGAGGAGATTATGGACAGAATCAATGCTCTCAAATTGGCTAATTCTTTCACCCTAGACGCCACTTTGCAATTGGCAAGGTTAGCGGCTAAGAATTCTGGGTTTGCTATTGTGGCGCGCAGAGCGCTTTGGTTGAAATCTTGGTCAGCTGATGCGTCTTCCAAGAACAAGCTACTTAACATTCCTTTCAAGGGGAAAACGCTGTTTGGCCCTGACTTGAAAGAGATTATCTCTGATATCACTGGGGGTAAGGGCCACGCCCTTCCTCAGGATCGGCCTTTCAAGGCCAAAAATAAACCTAATTTTCGTCCCTTTCGTAGAAACGGACCAGCCCAAAGTGCTACGTCCTCTAAGCAAGAGGGTAATACTTCTCAAGCCAAGCAAGCTTGGAGACCAATGCAAGGCTGGAACAAGGGAAAGCAGGCCAAGAAACCTGCCACTGCTACCAAGACAGCATGAAATGTTGGCCCCCGATCCGGGACCAGATCTGGTGGGGGGCAGACTCTCTCTCTTCGCTCAGGCTTGGGCAAGAGATGTTCTGGATCCTTGGACACTAGAAATAGTCTCCCAAGGTTATCTTCTGGAATTCAAGGGGCTTCCCCCAAGGGGGAGGTTCCACAGGTCTCAGTTGTCTTCAGACCACATAAAAAGACAGGCATTCTTACATTGTGTAGAAGACCTGTTAAAAATGGGAGTGATTCATCCTGTTCCATTAGGAGACCAAGGGATGGGGTTCTACTCCAATCTGTTCATAGTTCCCAAAAAAGAGGGAACGTTCAGACCAATCTTAGATCTCAAGATCTTAAACAAGTTTCTCAAGGTTCCATCGTTCAAAATGGAAACCATTCGAACAATTCTTCCTTCCATCCAGGAAGGTCAATTCATGACCACGGTGGATTTAAAGGATGCGTATCTACATATTCCTATCCACAAGGAACATCATCGGTTCCTAAGGTTCGCATTCCTGGACAAGCATTACCAGTTCGTGGCGCTTCCTTTCGGGTTAGCCACTGCTCCAAGGATTTTCACAAAGGTACTAGGGTCCCTTCTAGCTGTGCTAAGACCAAGGGGCATTGCTGTAGTACCTTACTTGGACGACATTCTGATTCAAGCGTCGTCCCTTCCTCAAGCAAAGGCTCACACGGACATCGTCCTGGCCTTTCTCAGATCTCACGGATGGAAAGTGAACGTGGAAAAGAGTTCTCTATCTCCGTCAACAAGGGTTCCCTTCTTGGGAACAATAATAGACTCCTTAGAAATGAGGATTTTTCTGACAGAGGCCAGAAAAACAAAACTTCTAGACTCTTGTCGGATACTTCATTCCGTTCCTCTTCCTTCCATAGCGCAGTGCATGGAAGTGATAGGTTTGATGGTAGCGGCAATGGACATAGTTCCTTTTGCGCGCATTCATCTAAGACCATTACAACTGTGCATGCTCAGTCAGTGGAATGGGGACTATACAGACTTGTCTCCGAGGATACAAGTAAATCAGAGGACCAGAGACTCACTCCGTTGGTGGCTGTCCCTGGACAACCTGTCACAAGGGATGACCTTCCGCAGACCAGAGTGGGTCATTGTCACGACCGACGCCAGTCTGATGGGCTGGGGCGCGGTCTGGGGATCCCTGAAAACTCAGGGTCTTTGGTCTCGGGAAGAATCTCTTCTACCGATAAATATTCTGGAACTGAGAGCGATATTCAATGCTCTCAAGGCTTGGCCTCAGCTAGCGAGGGCCAAGTTCATACGGTTTCAATCAGACAACATGACAACTGTTGCGTACATCAACCATCAGGGGGGAACAAGGAGTTCCCTGGCGATGGAAGAAGTGACCAAAATCATTCAATGGGCGGAGTCTCACTCCTGCCACCTGTCTGCAATCCACATCCCAGGAGTGGAAAATTGGGAAGCGGATTTTCTGAGTCGTCAGACATTGCATCCGGGGGAGTGGGAACTCCATCCGGAAATCTTTGCCCAAATCACTCAACTGTGGGGCATTCCAGACATGGATCTGATGGCCTCTCGTCAGAACTTCAAAGTTCCTTGCTACGGGTCCAGATCCAGGGATCCCAAGGCGGCTCTAGTGGATGCACTAGTAGCACCTTGGACCTTCAAACTAGCTTATGTATTCCCGCCGTTTCCTCTCATCCCCAGGCTGGTAGCCAGGATCAATCAGGAGAGGGCGTCGGTGATCTTGATAGCTCCTGCGTGGCCACGCAGGACTTGGTATGCAGATCTGGTGAATATGTCATCGGCTCCACCATGGAAGCTACCTTTGAGACGAGACCTTCTTGTTCAAGGTCCGTTCGAACATCCGAATCTGGTCTCACTCCAGCTGACTGCTTGGAGATTGAACGCTTGATCTTATCGAAGCGAGGGTTCTCAGATTCTGTTATCGATACTCTTGTTCAGGCCAGAAAGCCTGTAACTAGAAAGATTTACCACAAAATTTGGAAAAAATATATCTGTTGGTGTGAATCTAAAGGATTCCCTTGGGACAAGGTTAAGATTCCTAGGATTCTATCCTTCCTTCAAGAAGGATTGGAAAAAGGATTATCTGCAAGTTCCCTGAAGGGACAGATTTCTGCCTTGTCTGTGTTACTTCACAAAAAGCTGGCAGCTGTGCCAGATGTTCAAGCCTTTGTTCAGGCTCTGGTTAGAATCAAGCCTGTTTACAAACCTTTGACTCCTCCTTGGAGTCTCAACTTAGTTCTTTCAGTTCTTCAGGGGTTCCGTTTGAACCCTTACATTCCGTTGATATTAAGTTATTATCTTGGAAAGTTTTGTTTTTGGTTGCAATTTCTTCTGCTAGAAGAGTTTCAGAATTATCTGCTCTGCAGTGTTCTCCTCCTTATCTGGTGTTCCATGCAGATAAGGTGGTTTTACGTACTAAACCTGGTTTTCTTCCAAAAGTTGTTTCTAACAAAAACATTAACCAGGAGATTATCGTACCTTCTCTGTGTCCGAAACCAGTTTCAAAGATGGAACGTTTGTTGCACAATTTGGATGTTGTTCGCGCTCTAAAATTCTATTTAGACGCTACAAAGGATTTTAGACAAACATCTTCCTTGTTTGTTGTTTATTCCGGTAAAAGGAGAGGTCAAAAAGCAACTTCTACCTCTCTCTCTTTTTGGATTAAAAGCATCATCAGATTGGCTTACGAGACTGCCGGACGGCAGCCTCCCGAAAGAATCACAGCTCATTCCACTAGGGCTGTGGCTTCCACATGGGCCTTCAAGAACGAGGCTTCTGTTGATCAGATATGTAGGGCAGCGACTTGGTCTTCACTGCACACTTTTACCAAATTTTACAAGTTTGATACTTTTGCTTCTTCTGAGGCTATTTTTGGGAGAAAGGTTTTGCAAGCCGTGGTGCCTTCCATCTAGGTGACCTGATTTGCTCCCTCCCATCATCCGTGTCCTAAAGCTTTGGTATTGGTTCCCACAAGTAAGGATGACGCCGTGGACCGGACACACCTATGTTGGAGAAAACAGAATTTATTTTTACCTGATAAATTACTTTCTCCAACGGTGTGTCCGGTCCACGGCCCGCCCGGGTTTTTTAATCAGGTCTGATAATTTATTTTCTTTAACTACAGTCACCACGGTATCATATGGTTTCTCCTATGCAAATATTCCTCCTTAACGTCGGTCGAATGACTGGGGTAGGCGGAGCCTAGGAGGGATCATGTGACCAGCTTTGCTGGGCTCTTTGCCATTTCCTGTTGGGGAAGAGAATATCCCACAAGTAAGGATGACGCCGTGGACCGGACACACCGTTGGAGAAAGTGATTTATCAGGTAAACATAAATTCTGTTTTTGTACAACCTTTGGTTCGTATAAAACCTGTCATTAAGTCAATTTCTCCTCCTTGGAGTTTGAATTTGGTTCTGGGGGCTCTTCAAGCTCCTCCTTTTGAACCCATGCATTCTTTGGTCGTTATATTACTTTCTTGGAAAGTTTTGTTTCTTTTGGCCATCTCTTCTGCCAGAAGAGTCTCTGAATTATCTACTCTTTTTTGTGAGTCTCCTTTTCTGATTTTGCATCAGGATAAGGCGGTGCTGCGAACTTCTTTTGAATTTTTTAACTAAGGTTGTGAATTCTAACAACATTAGTAGAGAAATTGTGGTTCCTTCATTATGTCCTAATCCTATGAATTCTAAGGAGAAATCATTGCATTCTTTGGATGCTGTTAGAACTTTGTAATATTATGTTGAAGCTACTAAGTCTTTCCGAAAGACTTCTAGTCTATTTGTCATCTTTTCCGGTTCTAGAAAAGTCCAGAAAGCTACTGCCATTTCTTTGGCATCTTGGTTGAAATCTTTATTTCATCATGCCTATGTTGAGTCGGGTAACACTCCGCCTCAAAGGATTACAGCTCATTCTACTAGGTCAGTTTCTACTTCCTGGCCGTTTAGGAATGGAGCTTCGGTTGATCAGATTTGCAAAGCAGCAACTTGGTCCTCTTTGCATACTTTTACTAAATTCTACCATTTTGATGTGTTTTCTTCTTCTGAAGCAGTTTTTGGTAGAAACGTACTTCAGGCAGTGGTTTCAGTTTGAATCTTCTGCTTATGTTTTTTCATTAAAATTTTATTCTGGGTGTGGATTATTTTCAGCAGGAATTGGCTGTCTTTATTTTATCCCTCCCTCTCTAGTGACTCTTGCGTGGAAAGATCCACATCTTGGGTAATCATTATCCCATACGTCACTAGCTCATGGACTCTTGCTAATTACATGAAAGAAAACATAATTTATGTAAGAACTTACCTGATAAATTCATTTCTTTCATGTAATTAGCAAGAGTCCATGAGCTAGTGACGTATGGGATATACATTCCTACCAGGAGGGGCAAAGTTTCCCAAACCTCAAAATGCCTACAAATACACCCCTCACCACACCCACAATTCAGTTTTTACAAACTTTGCCTCCGATGGAGGTGGTGAAGTAAGTTTGTGCTAGATTCTACGTTGATATGCGCTCCGCAGCAAGTTGGAGCCCGGTTTTCCTCTCAGCGTGCAGTGAATGTCAGAGGGATGTGAGGAGTATTGCCTATTTGAATGCAGTGATCTCCTTCTAAGGGGTCTATTTCATAGGTTCTCTGTTATCGGTCGTAGAGATTCATCTCTTACCTCCCTTTTCAGATCGACGATATACTCTTATATATACCATTACCTCTGCTGATTCTCGTTTCAGTACTGGTTTGGCTATCTACTATATGTAGATGAGTGTCCTGGGGTAAGTAAATCTTATTTTTTGTGACACTCCTAGCTATGGTTGGGCACTTTGTTTATAAAGTTCTAAATATATGTATTCAAACATTTATTTGCCTTGACTCAGAATGTTCAACTTTCCTTATTTTTCAGACAGTCAGTTTCATATTTGGGATAATGCATTTTAATTTAACTTTTTTTCTTACCTTAAATTTGACTTTTTCCCTGTGGGCTGTTAGGCTCGCGGGGGCTGAAAATGCTTCATTTTATTGCGTCATTCTTGGCGCGGACTTTTTTGGCGCAAAAATTCTATTTCCGTTTCCGGCGTCATACGTGTCGCCGGAAGTTGCGTCATTTTTTTGACGTTATTTTGCGCCAAAAATGTCGGCGTTCCGGATGTGGCGTCATTTTTGGCGCCAAAAAGCATTTAGGCGCCAAATAATGTGGGCGTCTTATTTGGCGCGAAAAAATATGGGCGTCACTCTTTGTCTCCACATTATTTAAGTCTCATTTTTTATTGCTTCTGGTTGCTAGAAGCTTGTTCTTTGGCATTTTTTCCCATTCCTGAAACTGTCATTTAAGGAATTTGATCAATTTTGCTTTATATATATGTTGTTTTTTCTCTTACATATTGCAAGATGTCTCACGTTGCATCTGAGTCAGAAGATACTACAGGAAAATCGCTGTCAAGTGCTGAATCTACCAAAGCTAAGTGTATCTGCTGTAAACTTTTGGTAGCTATTTCTCCAGCTGTTGTTTGTATTGATTGTCATGACAAACTTGTTAAAGCAGATAATATTTCCTTTAGTAAAGTACCATTGCCTGTTGCAGTTCCTTCAACATCTAAGGTGCAGAATGTTCCTGATAATATAAGAGATTTTGTTTCTGAATCCATAAAGAAGGCTATGTCTGTTATTTCTCCTTCTAGTAAACATAAAAAATCTTTTAAAACTTCTCTCCCTACAGATGAATTTTTAACTGAACATCATCATTCTGATTCTGATGATTCCTCTGGTTCAGAGGATTCTGTCTCAGAGGTTGATGCTGATAAATCTTCATATTTATTTAAAATGCAATTTATTCGTTCTTTGCTTAAAGAAGTCCTAATTGCTTTAGAAATAGAGGATTCTGGTCCTCTTGATACTAAATCTAAACGTTTAAATAAGGTTTTTAAAACTCCTGTAGTTATTCCAGAAGTTTTTTCTGTCCCTGATGCTATTTCTGCAGTAATTTCCAAAGAATGGGATAATTTGGGTAATTCATTTACTCCTTCTAAATGTTTTAAGCAATTATATCCTGTGCCGCCTGACAGATTAGAATTTTGGGACAAGATCCCTAAAGTTGATGGGGCTATTTCTACCCTTGCTAAACGTACTACTATTCCTACGTCAGATGGTACTTCGTTTAAGGATCCTCTAGATAGGAAAATGGAGTCCTTTCTAAGAAAAGCTTATCTGTGTTCAGGTAATCTTCTTAGACCTGCTATATCTTTGGCTGATGTTGCTGCAGCTTCAACTTTTTGGTTGGAAACTTTAGCGCAACAAGTAACACATCGTGATTCTCATGATATTATTATTCTTCTTCAGCATGCTAATAATTTTATCTGTGATGCCATTTTTGATATTATCAGAGTTGATGTCAGGTTTATGTCTCTAGCTATTTTAGCTAGAAGAGCTTTATGGCTTAAAACTTGGAATGCTGATATGGCTTCTAAATCAACTTTACTTTCCATTTCTTTCCAGGGTAACAAATTATTTGGTTCTCAGTTGGATTCCATTATTTCAACTGTTACTGGTGGGAAAGGAACTTTTTTACCACAGGATAAAAAATCTAAAGGTAAAAACAGGGCTAATAATCGTTTTCGTTCCTTTCGTTTCAACAAAGAACAAAAGCCTGATCCTTCATCCTCAGGAGCAGTTTCAGTTTGGAGACCATCTCCAGTCTGGAATAAATCCAAGCCAGCTAGAAAGGCAAAGCCTGCTTCTAAGTCCACATGAAGGTGCGGCCCTCATTCCAGCTCAGCTGGTAGGGGGCAGGTTACGTTTTTTCAAGGAAATTTGGATCAATTCTGTTCACAATCTTTGGATTCAGAGCATTGTTTCAGAAGGGTACAGAATTGGTTTCTAGTTGAGACCTCCTGCAAAGAGATTTTTTCTTTCCCGTGTCCCAGCAAATCCAGTAAAAGCTCAAGCATTTCTGAAATGTGTTTCAGATCTAGAGTTGGCTGGAGTAATTATGCCAGTTCCAGTTCCGGAACAGGGGATGGGGTTTTATTCAAATCTCTTCATTGTACCAAAGAAGGAGAATTCCTTCAGACCAGTTCTGGATCTAAAAATATTGAATCGTTATGTAAGGATACCAACGTTCAAGATGGTAACTGTAAGGACTATCTTACCTTTTGTTCAGCAAGGGAATTATATGTCCACAATAGATTTACAGGATGCATATCTGCATATTCCGATTCATCCAGATCACTATCAGTTTCTGAGATTCTCTTTCCTAGACAAGCATTACCAGTTTGTGGCTCTGCCGTTTGGCCTAGCTACAGCTCCAAGAATTTTTACAAAGGTTCTCGGTGCCCTGCTGTCTGTAATCAGAGAACAGGGTATTGTGGTATTTCCTTATTTGGACGATATCTTGGTACTTGCTCAGTCTTTACATTTAGCAGAATCTCATACGAATCGACTTGTGTTGTTTCTTCAAGATCATGGTTGGAGGATCAATTTACCAAAAAGTTCTTTGATTCCTCAGACAAAGGTAACCTTTCTGGGTTTCCAGATGGATTCAGTGTCCATGACTCTGTCTTTAACAGACAAGAGACGTTTAAAATTGATTACAGCTTGTCGAAACCTTCAGTCACAATCATTCCCTTCGGTAGCCTTATGCATGGAAATTCTAGGTCTTATGACTGCTGCATCGGACGCGATCCCCTTTGCTCGTTTTCACATGCGACCTCTTCAGCTCTGTATGCTGAAGCAATGGTGCAAGGATTACACGAAGATATCTCAATTAATATCTTTAAAACCGATTGTTCGACACTCTCTAACATGGTGGACAGATCACCATCGTTTAATTCAGGGGGCTTCTTTTGTGCTTCCGACCTGGACTGTAATTTCAACAGATGCAAGTCTCACAGGTTGGGGAGCTGTGTGGGGATCTCTGATGGCACAAGGAGTTTGGGAATCTCAGGAGGTGAGATTACCGATCAATATTTTGGAACTCCGTGCAATTTTCAGAGCTCTTCAGTTTTGGCCTCTTCTGAAGAGAGAATCGTTCATTTGTTTTCAGACAGACAATGTCACAACTGTGGCATACATCAATCATCAAGGAGGGACTCACAGTCCTCTGGCTATGAAAGAAGTATCTCGAATTTTGGTTTGGGCGGAATCCAGCTCCTGTCTAATCTCTGCGGTTCATATTCCAGGTGTAGACAATTGGGAAGCGGATTATCTCAGTCGCCAAACGTTGCATCCGGGCGAATGGTCTCTTCACCCAGAGGTATTTCTTCAGATTGTTCAAATGTGGGAACTTCCAGAAATAGATCTGATGGCGTCCCATCTAAACAAGAAACTTCCCAGGTATCTGTCCAGATCCCGGGATCCTCAGGCGGAGGCAGTGGATGCATTATCACTTCCTTGGAAGTATCATCCTGCCTATATCTTTCCGCCTCTAGTTCTTCTTCCAAGAGTAATCTCCAAGATTCTGAAGGAATGCTCGTTTGTTCTGCTGGTAGCTCCGGCATGGCCTCACAGGTTTTGGTATGCGGATCTTGTCCGGATGGCCTCTTGCCAACCGTGGACTCTTCCGTTAAGACCAGACCTTCTGTCACAAGGTCCTTTTTTCCATCAGGATCTGAAATCCTTAAATTTAAAGGTATGGAGATTGAACGCTTGATTCTTGGTCAAAGAGGTTTCTCTGACTCTGTGATTAATACTATGTTACAGGCTCGTAAATCTGTATCTCGAGAGATATATTATAGAGTCTGGAAGACTTATATTTCTTGGTGTCTTTCTCATCATTTTTCCTGGCATTCTTTTAGAATACCGAGAATTTTACTGTTCCTTCAGGATGGTTTAGATAAGGGTTTGTCCGCAAGTTCTTTAAAAGGACAAATCTCTGCTCTTTCTGTTCTTTTTCACAGAAAGATTGCTATTCTTCCTGATATTCATTGTTTTGTACAAGCTTTGGTTCGTATAAAACCTGTCATTAAGTCAATTTCTCCTCCTTGGAGTTTGAATTTGGTTCTGGGAGCTCTTCAAGCTCCTCCGTTTGAACCTATGCATTCATTGGACATTAAATTACTTTCTTGGAAAGTTTTGTTCCTTTTGGCCATCTCTTCTGCCAGAAGAGTTTCGGAATTATCTGCTCTTTCTTGTGAGTCTCCTTTTCTGATTTTTCATCAGGATAAGGCGGTGTTGCGAACTTCTTTTGAATTTTTACCTAAAGTTGTGAATTCCAACAACATTAGTAGAGAAATTGTGGTTCCTTCATTATGTCCTAATCCTAAGAATTCTAAGGAGAAATTGTTGCATTCTTTGGATGTTGTTAGAGCTTTGAAATATTATGTTGAAGCTACGAAATCTTTTCGTAAGACTTCTAGTCTATTTGTTATCTTTTCCGGTTCTAGAAAAGGCCAGAAAGCTTCTGCCATTTCTTTGGCATCTTGGTTGAAATCTTTAATTCATCTTGCCTATGTTGAGTCGGGTAAAACTCTGCCTCAGAGAATTACAGCTCATTCTACTAGGTCAGTTTCTACTTCCTGGGCGTTTAGGAATGAAGCTTCGGTTGACCAGATCTGCAAAGCAGCAACTTGGTCCTCTTTGCATACTTTTACTAAATTCTACCATTTTGATGTATTTTCTTCTTCTGAAGCAGTTTTTGGTAGAAAAGTACTTCAGGCAGCGGTTTCAGTTTGAATCTTCTGCTTATGTTTTTCGTTAAACTTTATTTTGGGTGTGGATTATTTTCAGCAGGAATTGGCTGTCTTTATTTTATCCCTCCCTCTCTAGTGACTCTTGTGTGGAAAGATCCACTTCTTGGGTAGTCATTATCCCATACGTCACTAGCTCATGGACTCTTGTTAATTACATGAAAGAAAACATAATTTATGTAAGAACTTACCTGATAAATTCATTTCTTTCATATTAGCAAGAGTCCATGAGGCCCGCCCTTTTTTTGTGGTGGTTATGATTTTGTATAAAGCACAATTATTCCAATTCCTTATTTTATATGCTTTCGCACTTTTTTTCTTATCACCCCACTTCTTGGCTATTCGTTAAACTGAATTGTGGGTGTGGTGAGGGGTGTATTTGTAGGCATTTTGAGGTTTGGGAAACTTTGCCCCTCCTGGTAGGAATGTATATCCCATACGTCACTAGCTCATGGACTCTTGCTAATATGAAAGAAATGAATTTATCAGGTAAGTTCTTACATAAATTATGTTTTCTTTCATATTAGCAAGAGTCCATGAGGCTCGCCCTTTTTTGTGGTGGTTTTGATTTTTTTGTATAAAGCACAATTATTCCAATTCCTTATTTTATATGCTTTTGCACTTTTTTCTTATCACCCCACTTCTTGGCTATTCGTTAAACTGAGTTGTGGGTGTGGTGAGGGGTGTATTTATAGGCATTTTAAGGTTTGGGAAACTTTGCCCCTCCTGGTAGGAATGTATATCCCATACGTCACTAGCTCATGGACTCTTGCTAATATGAAAGAAATGAATTTATCAGGTAAGTTCTTACATAAATTATGTTTTCCTGCAGTTACCACTACTTCTTAGTGTAGTGGCTCGAGTCAAGCAGGCGTCAGTGATACGGATTGCTCCGTCTTGGCCGCAAAGGATATGGTTCACAGGTCTAGTGGGGATGTTATCATCTCCTCCGTTGAAGTTACTTTGATGAACAAAGAGACCTTGGTCAGCAGATCCCTGCAACAATGTCTACATTCTCTGAGGCTGACTGCATGGAGATTGAACGCTTAGTCCTAGCCAAGAGAGGGTTTTCTGAGAGAGTTATTTTTACTCTCATTCAAGCTCGTAAGCTGGTTGCTCGTTGCATCAATCATAAGGTGTGGAGGACCTACTTATTCTGTTCTCCAGGATGAACTGGAGAATGGGTTTTCTGCAAGTCTCCTGAAGGGACATTTTTTGGCCCTGTCTGTGTTGCTGCACTAGAGGTTTGCTGAACTTCGATGCGCAGCAATTTGTTAAGGCTCTGCTGGGATCAGACCTGTGTTTAGAGCTAAAGCTCCTCCTTTGGAGTTTAAATCTTGTTCTTAAAGTTTTGCAATGGGCTCCTTTGGAGCCTATGCATAACGTAGACATTGTCTTGGAAGGCTCCTTTTCTTATGGCTATTGCTTATGCGCGCAGGGTATCTGTAATTGCTGCCCTGCAATGCGTTCCTCTTTATCTGGCTTTTCATGCCGATAAGGCTGTTCTACGAATCAAGTTAGGTTTTCTTCTTAAGGTTGTGTCAATTCGCAACATCAATCAAGAGATTGTGGTTCCTTCCTATGTCCTAATCCTTTTTGGTCGAAGAAACGTTTACAACGTATTCTGGATGTTGTTTGTGCCTTGAGGTTCTATCTTCGGCCACAAAGGAATTTAGACAAACATCTTTCTCTGTTTGTTCCCCTTTGCGGGAAGCGTAGGGGTTAGAGGGCCTTTTCGACTTCCTTATCTTTTTGTCTGAGGAGTGTCATCCGTTTAGCATAGACACGGCGGGACATAAGCCTTTTCTGAGGATTACGGCTCATTCTACGAGAGCAGTGGTTTCCTCTTGGGCCTTCAAAAATGAGGTCTCTATGGGTCAAATTTGTAAGGCGGCTACCTGGTTCTCCTTACATACTTTTTCCAAATTTTACTATTTTGATGTTTTTGCTTCTGCTGAAGTAGTTTTCGGGATAGAGGTTTTGCAGGCTGTGTGGTGCCCTCAGATTAGGGTCCGCCTCTCTCTTTTTTCCCCTCCCGTTAGCATTCTGTGTACTCTAGAGCTTGGGTATATGTTTCCCACAAGTAAGGAATGCAGCTGTGGACTCTTCCCATATTAAGATGGAAAACATAAATTATGCTTACCTGATCATTTCATTTCCATCTGTATGGGAAGAGTCCACAGCTCCAGCCCGTGTTCTCCGATGGGCGCCCCTAAATTTGATTTTTTTTCCTCTGGCACCTTTTTCACCCAGATATTTCTCCTTCTGTTCCTTGTTCCCTCGGCAAAATGACTGGGGTTATGAGAAAGTGGGGGAGGTATTTAAGCCTTTGGCTGGGGTGTCTTTGTTTCCTCCTGGTGGCCAGGTTCAGTATTTTCCACAAGTAAGGAATGCAGCTGTGGACTCTTCCCATACAGATGGAAATGAAATTATCAGGTAAGCATAATTGGTATTTTCTCTTGTTAAGTGTAGTCAGTCCACGGGTCATCCATTACTTATGGGATTATATCTCTTCCCCAACAGGAAGTTGCAAGAGGATCACCCAAGCAGAGCTGCTATATAGCTCCTCCCCTCACATGTCATATCCAGTCATTCTCTTGCAACCTAACTAAAGATAGGTCGTTGTGAGAGGTCTGTGGTGTTTTTAAACTTAGTTTATTTCTTCAATCAAAAGTTTGTTATTTTAAATGGCACCGGAGTGTGCTGTTTGTTTCTCAGGCAGCATTAGAAGAAGAATCTGCCTGCATTTTCTATGATCTTAGCAGACGTAACTAAGATCCACTGGCTGTTCTCGCACATTCTGAGGAGTGAGGTAACTTCAGAAAAGGGGAATAGCATGCAGGGCCCCCCTGCAAACGAGGTATGTGCAGTAAATTATTTTTCTAAGCAATGGAATTGACTGAGAAATTACTGCTGATACCAATGTAATGTAAGTTCAGCCTTAAATGCAGTGGTAGCGACTGGTATTAGGCTGATGAGTGTGTGTACACTGAAGTATTTTTCTAGGGAATGGAATTTGACTCAGAAAATACTGTTAATACTGAAGTAATGTATGAGCCTTAACTGCAGTAAAAGCGACTGGTAGCAGGCTTATTAATAACACTTCATAACTTTTAAAATGTATGTTCAAAACGTTTACTGGCATGTTAATAGTTTTTTCTGAGGTACTTGGTGATGAAACTTATTGGGGCATGATTTTTACCACATGGCTAACTTTTGTTTCTGCATAGAAACAGTTAACTGAGCTTCCCCACTGTTGTAATATGAGTAGGAGGGGCCTATTTTAGCGCTTTTTTGCGCAGTAAAAATTCAGTCACAATCTTCCTACTTCATCCTCCATGATCCAGGACGTCTCTAGAGAGCTCAGGGGTCTTCAAAATTCATTTTGAGGGAGGTAATCAGTCACAGCAGACCTGTGACAGTGTGTTTGACTGTGATAAAAACGTTAATTATTAAATTGTTATCCGTTTTTGGGTATTAAGGGGTTAATCATCCATTTGCTGGTGGGTGCAATCCTTTGCTAACTTAATACATTTACTGTGAAAATTTGGTTGCTATAACTAATTTGGTTCATTGTTATTTCAACTGTGACAGCTTTTTGTGCTTCTTAAAGGCACAGTAGCGTTTTTTATATTGCTTGTAAATTTATTTGAAAAGTATTTTCCAAGCTTGCTAGTCTCATTGCTAGTCTGTTTAAACATGTCTGACACAGATGAATCTGTTTGTTCACTATGTATGAAGGCCAATGTGGAGCCCCATAGAAAGTTACGAGCAATATTCAATGCTCTTCTAGCTTGGCCTCAGTTAGCAACTCTGAGGTTCATCAGATTTCAGTCGGACAACATCACGACTGTGGCTTACATCAATCATCAAGGGGGAACCAGGAGTTCCCTAGCGATGTTGGAAGTCTCAAAGATAATTCGCTGGGCAGAGTCTCACTCTTGCCACCTGTCAGCGATCTACATCCCAGGCGTGGAGAACTGGGAGGCTGATTTTCTAAGTCGCCAGACTTTTCATCCGGGGGAGTGGGAACTTCATCCGGAGGTCTTCGCTCAACTGATTCATCGTTGGGGCAAACCAGATCTGGATCTCATGGCGTCTCGCCAGAACGCCAAGCTTCCTTGTTACGGATCCAGGTCCAGGGACCCGGGAGCGTTGCTGATAGATGCTCTGACAGCCCCTTGGGTCTTCCACATGGCTTATGTGTTTCCACCATTTCCTATGCTTCCTCGACTGATTGCCAAGATCAAACAGGAGAGAGCATCAGTGATTCTGATAGCGCCTGCGTGGCCACGCAGGACCTGGTATGCAGACCTAGTGGACATGTCGTCCTGTCCACCATGGTCTCTGCCTCTGAGGCAGGACCTTCTAATTCAGGGTCCTTTCAACCATCCAAATCTAATTTCTCTGAGGCTGACTGCATGGAGATTGAACGCTTGATTCTATCAAAGCGTGGCTTCTCAGAGTCGGTTATTGATACCTTAATACAGGCTAGGAAACCTGTTACCAGAAGAATTTACCATAAGATATGGCGTAAATATTTATATTGGTGGGAATCCAAGAGTTACTCATGGAGTAAGGTTAGGATTCCTAGGATATTGTCTTTTCTACAAGAGGGTTTAGAAAAGGGCTTATCCGCTAGTTCGTTAAAGGGACAGATTTCTGCTCTGTCTATTCTTCTACACAAGCGTCTGGCAGAAATTCCAGACGTTCAGGCTTTTTGTCAGGCTTTGGCTAGGATTAAGCCTGTGTTTAAGACTGTTGCTCCGCCGTGGAGCTTAAACTTAGTTCTTAACGTTCTGCAAGGCGTTCCATTTGAACCCCTTCATTCCATTGATATCAAGCTGTTATCTTGGAAAGTTCTGTTTTTGATGGCTATTTCCTCGGCTAGAAGAGTCTGAGTTATCTGCCTTACATTGTGATTCTCCTTATCTGATTTTTCATTCAGACAAGGTAGTTCTGCGTACTAAACCTGGGTTCTTACCTAAGGTAGTTTCTAACAGGAATATCAATCAAGAGATTGTTGTTCCATCATTGTGTCCTAACTCTTCTTCAAAGAAGGAACGACTTTTGCATAATCTGGACGTAGTCCGTGCCCTGAAGTTCTATTTGCAGGCAACTAAAGATTTTCGTGAAACTTCTTCCCTGTTTGTCGTTTACTCTGGACAGAGGAGAGGTCAAAAGGCTTCGGCTACCTCTCTCTCCTTTTGTCTTCGTAGCATAATACGTTTAGCCTATGAGACTGCTGGACAGCAGCCTCCTGAAAGAATTACAGCTCATTCTACTAGAGCTGTGGCTTCCACCTGGGCCTTTAAAAATGAGGCTTCTGTTGAACAGATTTGCAAGGCTGCGACTTGGTCTTCACTTCACACTTTTTCAAAATTTTACAAATTTGACACTTTTGCTTCTTCGGAGGCTATTTTTGGGAGAAAGGTACTTCAGGCAGTGGTTCCCTCCGTTTAAAGTTCCTGCCTTGTCCCTCCCTTCATCCGTGTACTTTAGCTTTGGTATTGGTATCCCATAAGTAATGGATGACCCGTGGACTGACTACACTTAACAAGAGAAAACATAATTTATGCTTACCTGATAAATTTATTTCTCTTGTAGTGTAGTCAGTCCACGGCCCGCCCTGTCTTTTACGGCAGATCAAAATTTTAATTAAAACTCCAGTCACCACTGCACCCTATGGTTTCTCCTTTCTCGTCTTGTTTCGGTCGAATGACTGGATATGACATGTGAGGGGAGGAGCTATATAGCAGCTCTGCTTGGGTGATCCTCTTGCAACTTCCTGTTGGGGAAGAGATATAATCCCATAAGTAATGGATGACCCGTGGACTGACTACACTACAAGAGAAATAAATTTATCAGCTAAGCATAAATTATGTTTTTTTTGTGTGTTTTTTTTTATAAAAAAAACGCGA
The DNA here is from genome assembly GCF_027579735.1 of Bombina bombina. NCBI lineage: Eukaryota > Metazoa > Chordata > Amphibia > Anura > Bombinatoridae > Bombina > Bombina bombina. The sequence goes on along the minus strand of NC_069502.1, from coordinate 383,647,049 downwards.
TTGCAATTTAATTGCGATTTTATTAAAAATTACTAACGCCTTAATTTTTCAATAAAATGTTTATTTAACACTACATAATTTTAATGTACATGTTTTTCAATATCCAATACACTCTTGGAGCATAGAAATACAAACCAGAAAATAGTTTGGTTACATAGATAGTATAACCTATTATTATATTATATATTTTATTTATTATTATTTATATATTTTTGTAACATCATGTTGAATATATTATATTTTATAATTCAATTCACGATACATCATACAAGCAAGAAGCAACCCTTAATGAACATTTATAAATAAAATCTATCCTAAAATGTAATCAAACTCGATGTTAAAAAAAAAAAAAAAAAAAAGTCATTAAGGCACTTTAAAGTTTTTGTACATTACTCATTTTATTGCCCACACCACTCCCAGATGACTCCCACACACTCTTCAATCTTTTCCAAAATGGCAGTGCAGCCCTAATAAAAAAAAAACATTTTATATATATATATATATATATATATATATATATATATATATATATATATATATATATATATATATATATATATATATATATATATATATGTGTGTATGTATATGTGTGTATATATATATATATATATATATATATATACATACATACGATATAAAAAGTCTAGACACCCCTGTTAAAATGTCAGGTTTCTGTGATGTAAAAAATGAGACAAAGATAAATCATTTCAGAACTTTTTCCACCTTTAATGTGACCTATAAACTGTACAACTCAATTGAAAAACAAACTGAAATCTTTTAGGTAAATGGAAATAAAAATAAAAAACTAAAATAATATGGTTGCATAAGTGTGAACACCCTTAAACTAATACTTTATTGAAGCACCTTTTGATTGTATTGCAGCACTCAGTCTTTTTGGGTATGAGTTTTTCAGCATGGCACATCTTGACTTGGCAAGATTTGCCCACTCTTCTTTGCAAAAACACTCTAAATCTGTCAGAATGCGAGGGCATCTCCTGTGCACATCCCTCTTCAGATCACCCCCAGCTTTTGAATTGGATTCAGGTCTGGACTCTGGCTGGGCCATCCCAAAACTTGAATCTTCTTCTGGTGAAGTCATTCCTTTGTTGATTTGGATGTATGCTTTGGGTCGTTGTCATGCTGAAAGATGAAGTTCCTCCTTGGAGTTTAAATTTGTTGTTAACGTTCTGCAGAAGACTCCATTCGAGCCTATGCATGCAATCAACATCATATTACTGTCTTGGAAGGTTCTTTTCCTACTGGCTATTTCCTCGGCATGCAGGGTATCTGAATTAGCGGCCTTGCAATGTGAGCCTCCTTACCTAGTATTTTATGCTTATAAGGCTGTTCTTCGTACTGGGTTAGGTTTTCTTCCTAAGGTAGTTTCAGATCGCAATATCAATCAGGAGATTGTGGTTCCTTCATTGTGTCCTAACCCTTCTTCTTCGAAGGAACGGTTACTTCATAATTTGGAAGTGGTTCGGGCCCTGAAGGTTCTACCTTCAGGCTACGAAGGCGTTTAGACAGGCTTCTTCTTTGTTTGTTGTCTTTTCTGGCAAGTGAAGAGGGCAGAAGGCCTCTTCCATTTCCTTATGCTTTTGGTTGAGGAGCATATTTCGCTTAGCTTATAAGCAGTTTTAAAGGGACACTCAGGTTAAATTAAATTTTCATGATTCAGATACAGCATGTAATTTTAAACAACTTTCCAATTTACTTCTATTAAAAAAAATGTGCACAGTCTTTTATATTTACACTTTTTGAGTCACCAGATCCTACTGAGCATGTGCAAGAATTCACAGACTACGTATATGCATTTGTGATTGGCTGATTGCTATCACATGGTACAAGGGGAGTGGAAATACACATAACTTTGAAATTTGTTATACAAAATTCTACTACTCATTTGAAGTTCAGACTAAGTGCTATTGCATTGTGTTTTCTTGCATTTGTTGATTATGCAAATCTAATGTGTTGACTGGTCCTTTAAGCAACTTTCTAATTTACTCTTATCAATTTTCCTTTTTTTTGTGTATCTTTCTTTGAAAAACCAGGAATGTAAGCTTACGAGCCTGCCCATCTTTGGCTCAGCATCTGTGTAACGCTTGCTGATTGGTATAAAATAAAAATACCAAGAGAACGAAGAAAAATAGGAGTAAATTAGAAGGTGCTTAAAATTGCATGCTCTATCTGAATCATGAAAGAAAAAAAATTGGTTTCAGTGTCCCTTTAAGATTGGCTGAAATTTTAGCCGGTTGGTCAGTAAAATCAGCCAATTAGTGCACTTGCTAAAAAGGTCCTGGGGAGAACACTGTATAGTTTCCAGATCCGAGATTCCAGTATGCAAGATTGTGTGTGCTCATTTCTTTCCAGGTTGTTATTTACACTTAACATTTTTTAGTTGGAAAAACATAAATGTGTGCACAGATGTGTGTGTATATATACATGCACCAAAACTTAAAAAGTCTTTATTGGCACAAATTTGGAAAGAGACCAAACCTTTATTTGCATAATTTTTCCCCATTTATTTATTGTATTCGGAAATATTTTTTTTTTATTGTGTTGTAAATTATATTTCTCCAACATAGGTGTGTCCGGTCCACGGCGTCATCCTTACTTGTGGGATATTCTCTTCCCCAACAGGAAATGGCAAAGAGCCCAGCAAAGCTGGTCACATGATCCCTCCTAGGCTCCGCCTACCCCAGTCATTCTCTTTGCCGTTGTACAGGCAACATCTCCACGGAGATGGCTTAGAGTTTTTTAGTGTTTAACTGTAGTTTTTATTATTCAATCAAGAGTTTGTTATTTTGAAATAGTGCTGGTATGTACTATTTACTCAGAAACAGAAAAGAGATGAAGATTTCTGTTTGTATGAGGAAAATGATTTTAGCAACCGTCACTAAAATCCATGGCTGTTCCACACAGGACTGTTGAGAGCAATTAACTTCAGTTGGGGGAACAGTGAGCAGTCTCTTGCTGCTTGAGGTATGACACATTCTAACAAGACGATGTAATGCTGGAAGCTGTCATTTTCCCTCTGGGATCCGGTAAGCCATGTTTATTACGATTGTAAATAAGGGCTTCAAAAAGGGCTTATTAAGACACTAGACTTTTTTTGGGCTAAATCGATTGATTATTAACACATATTTAGCCTTGAGGAATCATTTTATCTGGGTATTTTGATATAATAATATCGGCAGGCACTGTTTTAGACTCCTTATTCTTTAGGGGCTTTCCCAAAGCATAGGCAGAGCCTCATTTTCGCGCCGGTGTTGCGCACTTGTTTTTGAGAGGCATGGCATGCAGTCGCATGTGAGAGGAGCTCTGATACTTAGAAAAGACTTTCTAAAGGCGTCATTTGGTATCGTATTCCCCTTGGGGCTTGGTTGGGTCTCAGCAAAGCAGATACCAGGGACTGTAAAGGGGTTAAAGTTCAAAACGGCTCCGGTTCCGTTATTTTAAGGGTTAAAGCTTCCAAATTTGATGTGCAATACTTTTAAGGCTTTAAGACACTGTGGTGAAAATTTGGTGAATTTTGAACAATTCCTTCATGTTTTTTCGCATTTGCAGTAATAAAGTGTGTTCAGTTTAAAATTTAAAGTGACAGTAACGGTTTTATTTTAAAACGTTTTTTGTACTTGTTATCAAGTTTATGCCTGTTTAACATGTCTGAACTACCAGATAGACTGTGTTCTGAATGTGGGGAAGCCAGAATTCCTATTCATTTAAATAAATGTGATTTATGTGACAATGACAATGATGCCCAAGATGATTCCTCAAGTGAGGGGAGTAAGCATGGTACTGCATCATTCCCTCCTTCGTCTACACGAGTCTTGCCCACTCAGGAGGCCCCTAGTACATCTAGCGCGCCAATACTCCTTACTATGCAACAATTAACGGCTGTAATGGATAATTCTGTCAAAAACATTTTAGCCAAAATGAACACTTATCAGCGTAAGCGCGACTGCTCTGTTTTAGATACTGAAGAGCATGACGACGCTGATATTAATATTTCTGAAGGGCCCCTAACTCAGTCTGATAGGGCCAGGGAGGTTTTGTCTGAGGGAGAAATTACTGATTCAGGGAACATTTCTCAACAAGCTGAACCTGATGTGATTGCATTTAAATTTAAGTTGGAACATCTCCGCATTCTGCTTAAGGAGGTATTATCCACTCTGGATGATTGTGACAAGTTGGTCATCCCAGAGAAACTATGTAAAATGGACAAGTTCCTAGAGGTGCCGGGGCTCCCAGAAGTTTTTCCTATACCCAAGCGGGTGGCGGACATTGTTAATAAAGAATGGGAAAGGCCCGGTATTCCTTTCGTCCCTCCCCCCATATTTAAAAAATTGTTTCCTATGGTCGACCCCAGAAAGGACTTATGGCAGACAGTCCCCAAGGTCGAGGGAGCGGTTTCCACTTTAAACAAACGCACCACTATACCCATAGAGGATAGTTGTGCTTTCAAAGATCCTATGGATAAAAAATTAGAAGGTTTGCTTAAAAAGATGTTTGTTCAGCAGGGTTACCTTCTACAACCAATTTCATGCATTGTCCCTGTCGCTACAGCCGCATGTTTCTGGTTCGATGAGCTGATAAAGGCGGTCGACAGTGATTCTCCTCCTTATGAGGAGATTATGGACAGAATCAATGCTCTCAAATTGGCTAATTCTTTCACCCTAGACGCCACTTTGCAATTGGCTAGGTTAGCGGCTAAGAATTCTGGGTTTGCTATTGTGGCGCGCAGAGCGCTTTGGTTGAAATCTTGGTCGGCTGATGCGTCTTCCAAGAACAAGCTACTTAACATTCCTTTCTCCAACATAGGTGTGTCCGGTCCACGGCGTCATCCTTACTTGTGGGATATTCTCTTCCCCAACAGGAAATGGCAAAGAGCCCAGCAAAGCTGGTCACATGATCCCTCCTAGGCTCCGCCTACCCCAGTCATTCTCTTTGCCGTTGTACAGGCAACATCTCCACGGAGATGGCTTAGAGTTTTTTAGTGTTTAACTGTAGTTTTTATTATTCAATCAGATTGGCTTACGAGACTGCCGGACGGCAGCCTCCCGAAAGAATCACAGCTCATTCCACTAGGGCTGTGGCTTCCACATGGGCCTTCAAGAACGAGGCTTCTGTTGATCAGATATGTAGGGCAGCGACTTGGTCTTCACTGCACACTTTTACCAAATTTTACAAGTTTGATACTTTTGCTTCTTCTGAGGCTATTTTTGGGAGAAAGGTTTTGCAAGCCGTGGTGCCTTCCATTTAGGTGACCTGATTTGCTCCCTCCCTTCATCCGTGTCCTAAAGCTTTGGTATTGGTTCCCACAAGTAAGGATGACGCCGTGGACCGGACACACCTATGTTGGAGAAAACAGAATTTATGTTTACCTGATAAATTACTTTCTCCAACGGTGTGTCCGGTCCACGGCCCGCCCTGGTTTTTTTAATCAGGTCTGATAATTTATTTTCTTTAACTACAGTCACCACGGTACCATATGGTTTCTCCTATGCAAATATTCCTCCTTAACGTCGGTCGAATGACTGGGGTAGGCGGAGCCTAGGAGGGATCATGTGACCAGCTTTGCTGGGCTCTTTGCCATTTCCTGTTGGGGAAGAGAATATCCCACAAGTAAGGATGACGCCGTGGACCGGACACACCGTTGGAGAAAGTAATTTATCAGGTAAACATAAATTCTGTTTTCAAGGGGAAAACGCTGTTTGGCCCTGACTTGAAAGAGATTATCTCGGATATCACTGGGGGTAAGGGCCACGCCCTTCCTCAGGATCGGCCTTTCAAGGCAAAAAATAAACCTAATTTTCGTCCCTTTCGCAGAAACGGACCAGCCCAAAGTGCTACGTCCTCTAAGCAAGAGGGTAATACTTCTCAAGCCAAGCCAGCTTGGAGACCAATGCAAGGCTGGAACAAGGGAAAGCAGGCCAAGAAACCTGCTACCAAGACAGCATGAAATGTTGGCCCCCGATCCGGGACCGGATCTGGTGGGGGGCAGACTCTCTCTCTTCGCTCAGGCTTGGGCAAGAGATGTTCTGGATCCTTGGGCGCTAGAAATAGTCTCCCAAGGTTATCTTCTGGAATTCAAGGGACTTCCCCCAAGGGGAGGT
>NC_069502.1:383496869-383640830 GCF_027579735.1 Bombina bombina | reverse complement strand
TTTCTTCCAAAAGTTGTTTCTAACAAAAACATTAACCAGGAGATTATCGTACCTTCTGTGTGTCCGAAACCAGTTTCAAAGAAGGAACGTTTGTTGCACAATTTGGATGTTGTTCGCGCTCTAAAATTCTATTTAGAAGCTACAAAGGATTTTAGACAAACATCTTCCTTGTTTGTTGTTTATTCCGGTAAAAGGAGAGGTCAAAAAGCAACTTCTACCTCTCTCTCTTTTTGGATTAAAAGCATCATCAGATTGGCTTACGAGACTGCCGGACGGCAGCCTCCCGAAAGAATCACAGCTCATTCCACTAGGGCTGTGGCTTCCACATGGGCCTTCAAGAACGAGGCTTCTGTTGATCAGATATGTAGGGCAGCGACTTGGTCTTCACTGCACACTTTTACCAAATTTTACAAGTTTGATACTTTTGCTTCTTCTGAGGCTATTTTTGGGAGAAAGGTTTTGCAAACCGTGGTGCCTTCCATTTAGGTGACCTGATTTGCTCCCTCCCTTCATCCGTGTCCTAAAGCTTTGGTATTGGTTCCCACAAGTAAGGATGACGCCGTGGACCGGACACACCTATGTTGGAGAAAACAGAATTTATGTTTACCTGATAAATTACTTTCTCCAACGGTGTGTCCGGTCCACGGCCCGCCCTGGTTTTTTTAATCAGGTCTGATAATTTATTTTCTTTAACTACAGTCACCACGGTACCATATGGTTTCTCCTATGCAAATATTCCTCCTTAACGTCGGTCGAATGACTGGGGTAGGCGGAGCCTAGGAGGGATCATGTGACCAGCTTTGCTGGGCTCTTTGCCATTTCCTGTTGGGGAAGAGAATATCCCACAAGTAAGGATGACGCCGTGGACCGGACACACCGTTGGAGAAAGTAATTTATCAGGTAAACAGAAATTCTGTTTTTCGTTCCTTTCGCAATTTCAGGAATGGACCGGCCTCTAATTCCGCATCCTCTAAACAAGAGGGTAATGCTTCACAAACCAAACCAGCCTGGAAACCGATGCAAGGCTGGAACAAGGGTAAGCAGGCCAAGAAGCCTGCTGCTGCTAACAAAACAGCATGAAGGAGTAGCCCCCGATCCGGGACCGGATCTAGTAGGGGGCAGACTCTCTCTCTTTGCTCAGGCTTGGGCAAGAGATGTTCAGGATCCCTGGGCACTAGAAATAGTCTCTCAGGGTTATCTTCTGGAATTCAAGGAACTACCCTCAAGGGGAAGGTTCCACATGTCTCACTTATCCTCAAACCAAATAAAGAGACAGGCATTTTTACATTGTGTAGAAGACCTGTTGAAAATGGGAGTGATACACCCAGTTCCAACGGCGGCACAGGGAATGGGATTTTACTCAAATCTGTTGTTCCCAAAAAAGAGGGAACTTTCAGACCAATTCTGGATTTAAAGATCCTAAACAAATTTCTCAGGGTTCCATCGTTCAAAATGGAGACCATTCGAACGATTCTACCTACAATCCAGGAAGGTCAATTTATGACTACCGTGGATCTAAAGGATGTGTATCTACATCCCTATCCACAAGGATCATCATCAGTTCCTAAGGTTCGCCTTTCTGGACAAACATTACCAGTTTGTGGCCCTCCCATTCGGGTTAGCCACTGCTCCAAGGATTTTCACAAAGGTACTTGGGTCCCTTCTAGCGGTTCTAAGACCAAGGGGCATTGCGGTAGTTCCTTACTTGGACGACATTCCGATACAAGCGTTGTCTCTCTCAAAGGCAAAGGCTCACACAGACATCGTTCTGGCCTTTCTCAGATCTCACGGATGGAAGGTGAACATAGAAAAACGTTCCCTGTCTCCGTCGTCAAGAGTTCTTTTCTTGGGAACAATAATAGATTCTTTAGAAATGAGGATTTTCCTGACAGAAGTCAGAAAGTCAAAACTTCTAAACGCTTGTCAAGTTCTTCATTCTATTCCACGTCCTTCCGTAGCTCAGTGCATGGAAGTAGTAGGGTTGATGGTTGCAGCAATGGACATAGTTCCTTTTGCGCGAATTCATCTAAGACCATTACAACTGTGCATGCTGACACAGTGGAATGGGGACTATACAGACTTGTCTCCAGTGATTCAAGTAGATCAGAAGACCAGAGACTCACTCCGTTGGTGGCTAACCCTGGACCACCTGTCCCAGGGAATGAGCTTCCGCAGACCAGAGTGGGTCATCGTCACGACCGACGCCAGTCTAGCAGGCTGAGGCACGGTCTGGGAATCCCTGAAAGCTCAGGGACTATGGTCTTGGGAAGAGTCTCTTCTCCCGATAAACATTCTGGAACTGAGAGCGATTTTCAATGCTCTCAGGGCTTGGCCTCAACTAGCAAAGGCCAGATTTATAAGATTCCAATCAGACAACATGACGACTGTTGCTTATAATCAATCATCAGGGGGGAACAAGGAGTTCCCTGGCGATGAGAGAAGTGACCAAAATAATAGAATGGGCGGAGGATCACTCCTGCCACCTATCTGCGATCCACATCCCAGGAGTGGAAAACTGGGAGGCGGATTATCTGAGTCGTCAGACATTTCATCCGGGGGAGTGGGAACTTCACCCGGAGATCTTTGCCCAATTAGCTCAATTATGGGGCATTCCAGACATGGATCTGATGGCGTCTCGTCAGAACTTCAAGGTTCCTTGCTACGGGTCCAGATCCGGGGATCCCAAGGCGACTCTAGTGGATGCACTAGTAGCGCCTTGGACCTTCAACCTAGCTTATGTGTTTCCACCGTTTCCTCTCATTCCCAGGCTGGTAGCCAGGATCAAGCAGGAGAGGGCCTCGGTGATCTTGATAGCTCCTGCGTGGCCACGCAGGACTTGGTATGCAGACCTGGTGAATATGTCATCGGTTCCACCATGGAAGCTACCTTTGAGACAGGACCTTCTTGTACAGGGTCCATTCGAACATCCAAATCTGGTCTCCCTCCAGCTGACGGCTTGGAAATTGAACGCTTGATTCTATCAAAGCGTGGGTTTTCAGATTCTGTGATAGATACTCTGGTTCAAGCCAGAAAACCTGTAACTAGAAAAATTTACCATAAAATATGGAAAAGATATATCTGCTGGTGTGTGTGAATCCAAGGGATTCCTATGGAATAAGATCAAAATTCCTAAGATCCTTTCCTTTCTACAAGAAGGTTTGGATAAAGGATTATCAGCGAGTTCTCTAAAGGGACAGATTTCTGCGTTATCTGTCTTACTACACAAACGACTGGCAGCTGTGCCAGATGTTCAAGCATTTGTTCAGGCTCTGGTTAGGATCAAGCCTGTTTACAGACATTTGACTCCTCCCTGGAGTTTAAATCTAGTTCTTTCAGTTCTCCAAGGGGTTCTGTTTGAACCTTTACATTCCATAGATATTAAGTTGTTATCTTGGAAAGTTTTGTTTTTGGTTGCTATTTCTTCTGCTAGAAGAGTTTCTGAGTTATCTGCTTTGCAGTGTTCTCTGCCCTATCTGGTGTTCCAGTCAGATAAGGTTGTTTTGCGTACTAAGCCTGGTTTTCTTCCAAAGGTTGTTTCCAACAAAAATATTAACCAGGAGATAGTTGTACCTTCTTTGTGTCCGAATCCAGTTTCAAAGAAGGAACGTTTGTTACACAATTTAGACGTAGTCCGTGCTCTAAAATTCTATTTAGAAGCTACAAAAGAGTTCAGACAAACATCTTCTCTGTTTGTCGTCTATTCTGGTAAAAGGAGAGGTCAAAAAGCGACTTCTACCTCCTTTCCTTTTGGCTTAAAAGCATCATCCGATTGGCTTACGAGACTGCCGGACGGCAGCCTCCTGAAAGAATCACTGCTCACTCTACTAGGGCTTTGGCTTCCACATGGGCCTTCAAGAACGAGGCTTCTGTTGATCAGATATGTAAGGCAGCGACTTGGTGTTCACTGCACACTTTTGCCAAATTTTACAAATTTGATACTTTTGCTTCTTCGGAGGCTATTTTTGGGAGAAAGGTTTCGCAAGCCGTGGTGCCTTCTGTTTAGGTAACCTGATTTGCTCCCTCCCTTCATCCGTGTCCTAAAGCTTTGGTATTGGTTCCCACAAGTAAGGATGACGCCGTGGACCGGACACACCAATGTTGGAGAAAACAGAATTTATGCTTACCTGATAAATTAGTTTCTCCAACGGTGTGTCCGGTCCACGGCCCGCCCTGGTTTTTTAATCAGGTTTGATGAATTATTTTCTCTAACTTCAGTCACCACGGCACCCTATAGTTTCTCCTGTTTTTTCCTCCTGTCCGTCGGTCGAATGACTGGGGTGGGCGGAGCCTAGGAGGGACTATATGGACAGCTTTTGCTGGGACTCTTTGCCATTTCCTGTTGGGGAAGAGATATTCCCACAAGTAAGGATGACGCCGTGGACCGGACACACCGTTGGAGAAAGAAATTTATCAGGTAAGCATAAATTCTGTTTTATCTGTAGTGCCCTCACATCAATCTGACTTGGCGGTGAGGGAGGGCCTGTCTGAGGGAGAAATTTCTGACACAGGAAAAGTTTCTCAGCAGGCAGAGCCTGATACCATAGCATTTAAATTTAAGCTAGAACACCTCTGCGCCCTACTTAAGGAAGTCCTAGCTACACTTGATTGTGACCCTTTGGTGGTCCCAGAAAAATTGTGTAAAATGGACAAATTCTTAGAGGTCCCAGTACACACTGATGCGTTTCCGATACCTAAGAGGGTGGCGGATATCGTGACTAAGGAGTGGGAGAAGCCAGGTGTACCTTTTTGTTCCCCCTCCTATATTTAAGAAAATGTTCCCAATTGTTGACCCCAGAAGGGACGCGTGGCAGACGGTCCCTAAGGTAGAGGGGGCAGTTTCAACGCTAGCTAAGCGCACGACTATACCAATAGAAGACAGTTGCGCTTTCAAAGATCCTATGGATAAAAAATTAGAAGGGTTGCTTAAGAAAATTTTTGTTCAACAGGGTTTTCTTCTTCAACCAATTTCTTGCATTATTCCTGTAACCACTGCAGCGGCTTTTTGGTTTGAGGAACTAGGAAATTCGCTCCAGAGGGAGACTTCTTATGATGAAGTCATGGACAGAATTCACGCCCTGAAGTTGGCTAATTCTATCATTACAGATGCCGCTTTGCAGTTAGCTAAATTAGCGGCGAAAAATTCTGGTTTCGCAATCGTGGCGCGCAGAGCGATTTGGCTAAAATCGTGGTTGGCGGATGTGTCGTCCAAAACAAAATTGCTTAATATTTCTTTCAAGGGTAAGACCCTATTCGGGCTAGAGTTGAAAGAAATTATTTCAGATTTCTCTGGGGGAAAGGGCCATGCCCTTCCACAGGATAGACCTTTCAAAGCTAAAAATAAGTCTAATTTTCGTTCCTTTCGCAATTTCAGGAACGGACCTGCTTCTACCTCTACAGCCACTAGGTAAGAGGGTAATGCATCCCAGCCCAAACCAGCATGGAAACCATTGCAAGGCTGGAACAAGGGTAAACAGGCCAAGAAGCCTGCTGCTGCTACCAAGACAGCATGAAGGTGTAGCCCCCGATCCGGGACCGGATCTAGTAGGGGGCAGACTTTCTCTCTTTGCTCAGGCTTGGGCAAGAGATGTTCCGGACCCCTGGGCACCGGAAATTGTCTCTCAGGGGTATCTTCTAGAATTCAAGGACTTTCCTCCAAAGGGAAGGTTCCACATGTCTCGCTTATCTTTAGACCAGATAAAGAGACAGGCATTCTTACATTGCGTAGAAGACCTTTTAAAAATGGGAGTGATACACCCAGTTCCAACAGCAGAACAAGGACTGGGTTTTTACTCAAACCTGTTTGTAGTTCCCAAAAAGGAAGGAACGTTCAGGCCAATTCTGGATTTAAAAATCCTAAACAAATTCTTCAGAGTTCCATCATTCAAAATGGAAACCATTCGGACAATTTTACCAATGATACAGGAGGGTCAATATATGACTACTGTGGACTTAAAGGATGCGTACCTGCATATTCCTATCCACAAAGATCACCATCAGTTCCTAAGGTTCACCTTTCTGGACAAGCATTACCAGTTTGTGGCTCTTCCCTTCGGATTGGCCACTGCTCCCAGAATTTTCACAAAGGTGCTAAGGCCAAGGGGCATTGCAGTAGCACCTTACCTAGACGACATCTTAATACAAGCGGCGTCCTTTCACAAAGCAAAGGCTCATACGGACATTGTTCTAGCCTTTCTAAGGTCTCACGGGTGGAAGGTGAACATAGAAAAGAGTTCTCTGTCCCCGTTCACAAGGGTTTCCTTCCTGGGAACAATAATAGACTCGGTAGAAATGAAAATCTTTCTGACGGAGGTCAGGAAGTTAAAACTTTTGAACACTTGTCGAGTTCTTCAATCCATTCCTCAACCCTCCATAGCTCAGTGCATGGAGGTAATCGGACTAATGGTTGCGGCAATGGACGTGGTTCCCTTTGCTCGAATTCATTTAAGACCACTGCAACTGTGCATGCTCAAACAGTGGAATGGGGATTATGCAGATTTGTCTCCCCCGACACAAATGGACCAGAAAACCAGAGACTCACTCCTCTGGTGGTTGTCTCAGGATCACCTGTCTCAGGGAATGAGTTTCCACAGACTGGAGTGGATCATTGTCACGACCGACGCCAGCCTCTTAGGCTGGGGTGCGGTCTGGGAGTCCCTGAAAGCTCAGGGTCTTTGGTCTCGGGAAGAATCTCTTCTCCCGATAAACATTTTGGAATTGAAAGCGACATTCAATGCGCTCCAGGCATGGCCTCAACTAGCGGAGGCCAAATTCATCAGATTTCAGTCGGACAACATGACGACTGTAGCGTACATCAATCATCAGGGAGAAACAAAGAGTTCCCTGGCGATGAGGGAGGTATCCAAGATCATCAAATGGGCAGAGGATCACTCCTGCCATCTATCAGCAATTCACATCCCAGGAGTGGACAACTGGGAAGCGGATTATCTGAGTCGTCAGACTTTCCATCCGGGGGAGTGGGAACTTCACCCAGAGGTTTTTGCCCAGTTAACTCAACTATGGGGCCTTCCAGATCTGGATCTGATGGCGTCACGTTAGAACTCCAAAGTTCCACGTTACGGGTCCAGGTCCAGGGATCCCAAGGCGACATTAGTAGATGCCTTAGTGGCGCCTTGGTCGTTAAATCTAGCTTATGTCTTTCCACCGTTTCCTCTTCTCCCCCGGCTAATAGCCAGGATCAAACAGGAGAAGGCTTCGGTAATTCTGATAGCTCCTGCGTGGCCACGCAGGACTTGGTATGCAGACCTGGTGAATATGTCATCGGTTCCACCATAGAAGCTACCTTTGAGGCAGGACCTTCTAATCCAAGGTCCATTCGAACATCCAAATCTAGTTTCTCTGCAACGGACTGCTTGGAGATTGAACGCTTGATTCTAGCTAAGCGTGGGTTTTCGGAATCGGTTATAGATACTCTGATCCAGGCTAGAAAGCCTGTCACCAGGAAAATTTGCCATAAGATATGGCGGAAATATCTTTGCTGGTGCGAATCCAAGGGTTACTCATGGAGTAAGATTAGGATTCCAAGGTTACTATCTTTTCTCGAAGAAGGATTGGAGAAAGGTCTGTCAGCTAGTTCCTTAAAAGGACAGATATCTGCTCTGTCTGTTTTGTTGCACAAGCGTCTGGCAGCCGTGCCAGATGTTCAGGCGTTTGTACAGGCTTTAGTCAGAATCAAGCCTGTCTACAGACCTGTGGCTCCTCCATGGAGTCTAAATTTAGTTCTTTCAATTCTTCAAGGGGTTCCGTTTGAACCTCTACATTACATAGATATTAAGTTGCTATCTTGGAAAGTTTTGTTTTTGGTAGCTATTTCTTCTGCTAGAAGAGTTTCTGAATTGTCTGCTTTGCAGTGTAATTCACCCTATCTGGTGTTTCATACAGATAAGGTCGTTTTACGTACCAAACCTGGTTTTCTTCCAAAAGTGGTTTCCAATAAGAATATTATCCAGGAAATAGTTGTTCCTTCTCTGTGTCCTAATCCAGTTTCTAACAAGGAACGTCTGCTACACAATCTTGATGTGGTTCGTGCTTTGAAGTTTTATCTAAAAGCAACTAAAGACTTCAGACAAACATCGTCCTTGTTTGTTGTCTATTCTGGCAAGAGGAGAGGTCAAAAGGCGACTGCGACCTCTCTGTCTTTCTGGCTGAAAAGCATCATCCGGTTGGCTTATGAGACTGCTGGAAGGCAGCCTCCTGAACGAATTACAGCTCATTCCACTAGAGCTGTGGCTTCCACATGGGCTTTCAAGAATGAGGCTTCTGTTGAACAGATCTGTAAGACAGCGACTTGGTCTTCACTGCATACATTTGCCAAATTTTACAAATTCGATACTTTTGCTTCTTCGGAGGCTATTTTTGGGAGAAAGGTTTTACAAGCAGTGGTGCCTTCCGTTTAGGTTACCTGACTTGTTCCCTCCCTTCATCCGTGTCCTAAAGCTTTGGTATTGGTTCCCACAAGTAAGGATGAAGCCGTGGACCGGATACACCAATGTAGGAGAAAACAGAATTTATATTTACCTGATAAATTTCTTTCTCCTATGGTGTATCCGGTCCACGGCCCACCCTGGCATTTGGTCAGGTTTAAATTTAATTTTGTAAACTACAGTCACCACTGCACCCTATGGTTCTCCTTTTTCTCCTAACCATCGGTTGAATGACTGGGGGGGCGGAGCCTGAGGGGAGCTATATGGACAGCTCTGCTGCGTGCTCTCTTTGCCACTTCCTGTAGGGATTGAGAATATCCCACAAGTAAGGATGAAGCCGTGGACCGGATACACCGTAGGAGAAAGAAATTTATCAGGTAAACATAAATTCTGTTTTTTTCTTTACTGTGTGAAAAAAAGTCTGTTGCGTGCTTTTTAATCATTATAAAACATTACAAACATAACCATATAAAAAAAACTTAATTTACGTAATTTAAAAAGGAACATGAAACTCAAACTTTTTCATGATTAATACAATTTTAAATAACTTTCTAGTTACTTCTATTAGCAGTTTTGCTTTGCTTCTTGGTATCCTTTGTTGAAGGAGAAGCAAGTAACTACTGGGAGCTAGCTAAACACATTAGGGAAACCAATGACAAGAGGCATATATGTGCAGCTAGCTCCCAGCAGTGCTTTGCTTCTCCTGAGCCCACCTAGATATTCTTTTCAACAAAGGATAGCAAGAGAACAAAGCAAATCACATACTCTATTTGAATCTTGAAAGATAAATGTTGGGTTTCATATTCCCTTAAAGTTGATCTTATCTGCACATTACACTTCATCTTGAAAACGAATCTGCTATCTTAATAAAATATTTTATATTTTTCCTTGACGTCCTATAATCCAGCCCATAAAATCTATTTTTTCTTCTTAAATGGAAAAAGTCCACAGCTGCTTTCATTACTTTTGGGAAATAAGAACCTGGCCACCAGGAGGAGGCAAAGACAACCCAGTCAAAGGCTTAAATACTCCTCCCACTCCCCTCATCCCCCAGTCATTCTTTGCCTTTCGTCCCAGGAAGATGGCAGAGAAGTGTCAGATTTTTTTTGTTTTTGTCTCTTATGGAGGGTAGTACTCTTCAGCATGGGACAGGAGTTTTAAGGAGTCCTGTCAGTCTCTCCGGGAGGGCTTGGATGAAAGTTAGAGTCCGGAGATGCAGGGAGTTTATTTCTGCGAAACCATCCTGACTTATATTAACAGCTCCTCAAGCAATCGGTGTTGTCGAACTTCACTTCACTGCCTGCATTCTTCTCTCAATGGCGGAGGCAATGCTACTATCCATCACACTTGAAGGGCCGTGTTCCTGTTCCACGGCGTAGATTCCGGTAAGATCGTTTCATTTTACTTTATTTGTATTGTAATGTGAATGTTTCCCGAGAGGCTGCCACCTTGCGGGTCTAACTATATATATAAGGGTCTCAGTGAGTCTCTTTTAGTATCTTGGAATCGAGGGTTATAGGGTTAATATCTCCTGAGGGGGGTTATTGAACGGGGGGGGTTTATAATCATGTTTATGTGAAGTGCAATGTTTACTGGGATCTTGGTTAGAACATTGAGGCCTTTGGAAGTGACACAGCCTTTTGGTTGGGCGCGCTTGTTTGGACTGTACGGTTCAACTTGTGTTCGGGTTTGGCTATGTTCCGTTGTTCCATTTCCACACTCCCAACCGCGTGGCGAAGAAAGTTTTCTAGTCCGCAGGGGTCTGGTCATAGGAGGTGGCGAGTGCCCCAGCCATTGGGGGTTTCCGGTGCTATTTTATTTTTCACTACTTTAGTCCATATTTAAATATCCTCTATCCAGTTATGGAGGATTCTGATACTGAGACTATTTTGATTTCAGATTCTGTGTCCGGTGATGAATCCGGAGGGGCCTCGAATTTTGTTCCGTATGCCATTTCAGAACGCCTGGTTCCTCGGGCTCGGGGAATCAAAGGACTGCTGAGCCATCTACCTCTGGGGGTGAGTTCCCTACCAAATCATACTTCTGCACATTCGGGTAAGCCAGTTTATGGTTCCTCCGTGCGGGGTGGCGTGTTTCCCCCGGCGGTTACAGCATGTTTTCGCTTCCACATAATGTTGGCTATTGTTCGTCTGCAGAGTCCAGACATTTATTTGAGAATGTGCTCGTGCCTTATTGTCCTGGGCCTTCCACCTTGGGGAGGGCCTCTACAGTTCCCCGCGGGGGTATCTGTCCCTGAGTGTTGTGCCTTCCGTTACAGGATTGCGCACCTTTGCGTGTTGCTCAGGCATGTTTTTCAGTTATTGAATGACCCTATCGTTACCAGCTACGGGGAATTTCAGTCTGATAATTCGAATTGTGCACCTCATTTAGACATGTGGGGATGAAGTAATCTGATTGTCATTTGTTTGAGATCTTTCCCAGTTTTGTGTGATAGGGCTCAGTTTGGCTGGTCCTGCGGGTTGGTCTGTGCCTTTTGGTCGTTAACCTCCGGGTTGCCTTATATTTTATTTATATCTGATGGGATGTCTTTTTTTATTTATTTTTTTATTTGTTTTTTATTTGTTTTTGTTTCCTTCCAGAACCTTCTGGTATTGATACTCTTTATTACTTCTTCAGAAGTTGTTGGACATGTTAGTCCTCTATACAAAATGTCTGTTTCTTTCTAATGACACGGTGAGTCCATGGATCATCTTAATTACTGTTGGGCATATCAACATGTAATTTCCAATAGTAATTAAGATGATCCGTGGACTCACTGTTTCAAGAAATAAATTTATCAGATAAGAATAAATTATGTTTTTCTGTTTTTTTCCCTACGAGGGAGAATTTACGCAGCTGGCCGGTTGGGACCCTAGGTGCAGGCTGGTCCTGTCGGGTTAGTTCGGTTTTACGGCTGTTCAGACACGTGGTACTGTTCTGCTAGACTGGTTTGGTAGAAGCGCCGAGGGCTCAGATCATTATTTTTCATGTTCAACTAAGCATTCAAGAGGACCTTTGGGGCCGTGAGGTGGGAAGGAGTGTTTTAGTCCTTATAGCCTTCAGTCATAGATGACCGGGTAGTGGAGTTTTTCCGCTGCGTCACTCGGACATCTCATTTCATCAGACCTTTAGAGTTTCCTCCCCGATGTGGTGGAGGGTGGGGAGGGCTTAATGCCCCTTATCGCTATGGAGCGGTTTGGCCTTTATTTCTCTTGTAAGGTGTATCCAGTCCACGGTTTCATCCATTACTTGTGGGATATTCTCCTTCCCAACAGGAAGCTGCAAGAGGATCACCCACAGCAGAGCTGTCTATATAGCTCCTCTTCTAACTGCCACTACCAGTCATTCTCTTGCAGCTCTCGACAAGGGAAGTAGCTAGAGATATGTGGTGAATTAGTGTAGTTTATCTTCAATCAAAAGTTTGTTATTTTTAAATGGTGCCGGCGTTGTACTGTATTTTTACCTCCGGCAGAAATTAGAAGAAGAATTTGCCTGAGGTTTTTGATGATCTTAGCAGGTTGTAACTAAGGTCCACTGCTGTTCTCACACATAACTGAAGAGTATGGGGAAACTTCAGCTGGGAGAACGGCCTGCAGAATTAACTGACCTGAGGTATGTTCAGTATATTATTTTCTAGAGGATGATAAGAACTAGAAAATGCTGACAGTGCCTGATATAGTTAAGGTAAGCCTGATTGCAGTGATTTAATAAACGACTGGCATCATGCTTGCAGTAAAGGGTAATTTTCATATTACTTTCTATTATGGCTTAGTATGTAAAACGTTTGCGTATATATAAAGAACGTTTTTTACTGAGGTGATAAATCTTTATTTGGGGCCTAGTTTCCACATGGCTGTTATTTTACTCCTAGGAATAGTTTTTTAAGGCCCTCTGACTTTGAGTGCATGGTGGGAGGGGCCTATTTTCGCGCTCTAATTGCGCAGTTGTTTTTACATTCTGAGACATCCAGCTTCCCTGAAGGCGTCCCCTGACATATTGGATCTCTGTAAAGGGTTTTTGTGCCTACAAAAGTCGTTTTATGGGAAGGTAGGGGCCACAGTAGAGCTGTGGCAGTTTGCTTGTGACTGTTATAATGGTTTTTACCGTTTTTTTGCTTCGTTTTTGAACCTGAGGGGTTAATCATCCATTTGCAAGTGGGTGCAATGCTATTTTAGTCTATTATATACACTGTAAAAATTTCATAGAGTTAACTGCTTTTTTCACTGTTTTGCAGTTTTTGTGTTTGTTTTTTTCCTTTAAAGGCACAGTACCGTTTTTTTATATTCTGCTTTTTCACATTAATTAAAGTGTTTTCAAAGCTTGCTGGTCTCATTGCTAGTCTGTTAAACATGTCTGATATAGAGGAAACTCCTTGTTCATTATGTTTAGAAGCCATTATGGAACCCCCTCTTAGAATGTGTACCAAATGCACTGATCTTACTATAAGTTATAAAGATCATATTCTGGCTTTAAAAAGATTTATCACCAGAGGAAATTGACAAGGGGGAAGTTATGCCGACTAACTCTCCCCACATGTCAGAGCCTTTAACTCCCGCTCAAGGGGCACCAAGTACATCTAGCGCGCCCATTGCGTATACTTTACAAGACATGGCGGCAGTTATGAATCATACTCTTACAGAAGTATTGTCCAAACTGCCAGGGTTACAAGGAAAGCGAGACAGCTCTGGGGCTAGAACAAATACAGAGCTCTCTGACGCTTTAGTGGCTGTGTCTGATATACCCTCACAATGTGCAGAAGCCGAAGGAGAGCTTCTATCCGTGGGTGATTTTTCTGACTCATGGAAGACATTTCAACCTGATTCTGATATGTCTACATTTAAATTTAAGCTTGAACACCTCCGCATGTTGCTCAGGGAGGTTTTAGCAACTCTGGATGACTGTGACGCCATTGTAGTCCCAGAGATATTGTGTAAATTGGATGTTTCCCATAGATGCCGCTACACGGGACTTGTGGCAAACGGTCCCTAAGGTGGAGGGAGCAGTCTCTACTCTAGCGAAGCGTACAACTATCCCTTTCGAGGACAGTTGTGCTTTTCTAGATCCAATGGACAAAAAATTAGAGGGTTACCTTAAGAAAATTTTTATTCAACAAGGTTTTATTCTCCAGCCCCTTGCATGCATTGCCCCTGTCACTGCTGCTGCGGCCTTCTGGTTTGAGTCTCTAGAAGAGGCTCTACAGGTAGAAACCCCATTGGATGATATCCTTGACAAGCTTAAAGCTCTTAAGCTAGCCAATTCATTTGTTTCTGACGCCGTTGTTCATTTAACCAAACTAACGGCTAAGAACTCAGGTTTTGCTATTCAGGCGCGTAGGGCGCTATGGCTTAAATCCTGGTCAGCTGACGTTACTTCAAAGTCTAAGCTTCTCAACATTCCCTTCAAGGGGCAGACCCTATTCTGGCCTGGACTGAAGGAGATCATTTCTGATATTACTGGAGGAAAAGGTCATGCCCTTCCTCAGGATAGGTCCAACAAATTAAGGACCAAACAGTCTAATTTTCGTGCCTTTCGAAACTTCAAGAGTGGCGCAGCTTCAACTTCCTCTAATACAAAACAAGAGGGAAATTTTGCCCAGTCCAAGCCAGTCTGGAGACCTAACCAGGCTTGGAACACAGGAAAGCAGGCCAAAAAACCTGCTGCTGCCTCTAAAACAGCATGAAGGGTCAGCCCCCGATCCGGAAACGGATCTAGTAGGGGGCAGACTTTCTCTCTTCGCCCAGGCTTGGGCAAGAGATGTCCAGGATCCCTGGGCATTGGAAATTGTGTCCCAGGGATTTCTTCTGGAGTTCAAAGCTTCTTCCCCAAAAGGGAGATTTCATCTCTCACAATTATCTGCAAACCAGATAAAGAGAGAGGCATTCTTACATTGTGTTCAAGACGACCTAGTTATGGGAGTGATCCACCCAGTTCCAAAGGAGGAACAGGGGCAAGGCTTCTATTCAAATCTGTTTGTAGTTCCCAAGAAAGAGGGAACTTTCAGACCAATCTTAGATCTCAAGATCCTAAACAAATTTCTCAGGTCCCATCCTTCAAGATGGAGACTTCCAACCATCCTACCTATGATCCAGGAGGGTCAATATATGACTACCGTGGACTTAAAGGATGCTTATCTTCACATTCCAATACACAGAGATCATCATCGGTTTCTCAGGTTCGCCTTCCTAGACAGGCATTACCAGTTTGTGGCTCTTCCCTTTGAGTTAGCTACGGCACCAAGAATCTTTACAAAGGTTCTAGGGTCACTCCTATCGGTCCTAAGGCCGGGGGGGTATAGCAGTAGCCCCTTACCTAGACGACATTCTGATACAGGCTTTGAATTTTCAAATCGCCAAATCCCATTTGAATATTGTTCTGGCATTCCTGAGGTCTCATGGGTGGAAAGTGAATGAAGAAAAGAGTTCTCTATCCCCTCTCACAAGAGTTTCCTTCCTAGGAAATCTGATAGATTCTGTAGAAATGAAGATTTACCTGACAGAGGCCAGGTTGTCAAAACTTCTAAATTCCTGCCGTGTTATTTATTCTACTTCTCGCCCTTCAGTGGCTCAGTGTATGGAAGTAATAGGCTTAATGGTAGCGGCAATGGACATAGTGCCGTTTGCCCGCCTACATCTCAGACCGCTGCAACTCTGCATGCTCAGTCAGTGGAATGGGGATTACACAGATTTGTCCCCTCTACTAAATCTGGATCAAGAGACCATGGATTCTCTTTTCTGATGGCTATCTCGGGTCCATCTGT
This sequence comes from Bombina bombina, assembly GCF_027579735.1. Lineage (NCBI taxonomy): Eukaryota > Metazoa > Chordata > Amphibia > Anura > Bombinatoridae > Bombina > Bombina bombina. The sequence continues at coordinate 383,625,632 of NC_069502.1, read as the reverse complement.
CCAAGGGTATGACCTTCCGCAGGCCAGATTGGACAATAGTAACGACAGATGCCAGCCTTCTGGGCTGGGGTGCAGTCTGGAACTCCCTGAAGGCTCAGGGCTCGTGGACTCAGGAGGAGGCACTCCTTCCGATAAACATTCTGGAACTAAGAGCGATATTCAATGCTCTTCAGGCTTGGCCTCAGCTTGCTGCGGTCAGGTTAATCAGATTTCAGTCGGACAATATCACGACTGTAGCCTACATCAACCATCAAGGGGGAACAAGGAGTTCCCTAGCAATGTTGGAGGTTTCAAAAATAATTCTATGGGCAGAGGTTCACTCTTGCCATCTATCAGCTATCCATATCCCAGGAGTAGAGAACTGGGAGGCGGATTTTCTAAGTCGGCAGACTTTTCATCCGGGGGAGTGGGAACTCCATCCGGAGGTGTTTGCACAGTTGATTCAACTTTGGGGCAAACCAGAACTGGATCTCATGGCGTCTCGTCAGAACGCCAAGCTTCCTTGTTACGGATCCAGGTCCAGGGATCCCAAGGCAGCGCTGATAGATGCTCTATCAGCGCCTTGGTCCTTCAACCTGGCTTATGTGTTTCCACCGTTTCCTCTGCTCCCTCGTCTGATTACCAAGATCAAGCAGGAGAGAGCTTCGGTGATTTTGATAGCACCTGCGTGGCCACGCAGGACTTGGTATGCAGATCTGGTGGACATGTCATCCCTTCCACCATGGACTCTGCCGCTGAGGCAGGACCTTTTACTTCAGGGTTCTTTCAACCATCTAAATCTATCATAAGATATGGTGTAAATATCTTCATTGGTGTGAATCCAAGGGTTACTCATGGAGTAAAGTCAGGATTCCTAGGATATTATCTTTTCTCCAAGAAGGATTGGAGAAGGGATTGTCAGCTAGTTCCTTAAAGGGACAGATTTCTGCTCTGTCTATTCTTTTGCACAAGCGTCTGGTGGATGTTCCAGACGTTCAGGCGTTTTGTCAGGCTTTAGTTAGAATCAAGCCTGTGTTTAAACCTGTTGCTCCGCCATGGAGTTTAAATTTAGTTCTTAAAGTTCTTCAACGGGTTCCGTTTGAACCTCTGCATTCCATAGATATCAAGCTTTTATCTTGGAAAGTTCTGTTTTTGGTAGCTATCTCTTCGGCTCGAAGAGTTTCAGAGTTATCTGCCTTACAGTGTGATTCCCCTTATCTGATCTTCCATGCAGATAAGGTAGTTTTGCGTACCAAACCTGGGTTTCTTCCTAAGGTGGTATCTAATAAGAATATCAATCAGGAGATCGTTGTTACGTTACTGTGTCCTAATCCTTCTTCAAAGAAGGAACGTCTATTACTCAATCTTGACATGGTTCGTGCTTTAAAGTTTTATTTATAAGCTACTAAGGATTTTTGTCAAACATCTGCTTTGTTTGTTGTCTACTCTGGACAGAGGAGAGGCAAAAAAGCCTTCAGCAACTTCTCTTTCTTTTTGGTTAAGAAGTATAATCCGCTTAGCTTATGAAACTGCTGGCCAGCAGCCTCCTGAAAGAATTACAGCTCATTCCACTAGAGCGGTGGCTTCCACATGGGCTTTTAAAAATGAGGCTTCTGTTGAACAGATTTGTAAGGCGGCGACTTGGTCTAAGCTTCATACTTTTTCTAAATTCTACAAATTTGATACTTTTGCTTCTTCGTAGGCTATTTTTGGGAGAAAGGTCTTACAGGCAGTGGTGCCTTCCGTTTAAGCGCCTGCCTTGTCCCTCCCTTCATCCGTGTCCTATAGCTTTGGTATTGGTATCTGACAAGTAATGGATGAATCCGTGGACTGGATACACCTTACAAGAGAAAACAAAATTTATGCTTACCTGATAATGGTAATGGTAGTGGCAGTTAGGGGAGGAGCTATATAGACAGCTCTGCTGTGGGTGATCCTCTTGCAGCTTCCTGTTGGGAAGGAGAATATCCCACAAGTAATGGATGAATCCGTGGACTGGATACACCACAAGAGAAATAAATTTATCAGGTAAGCATGAATTTTGTTTTTTTAGGCCTCTGGATTGTCCTTTTGGGCTTAATCCAACAGCTTGTACAGGATAGCTGTCTAGCATGCCTAAGGTTTACAGTTTTAAACCTGTTGCAGCTCTTTACACCTTGCAGGTTTCTGCATAAGCTGTTTTCTAGTATATCTAGATGCAGCTCTTACTCTTGACTGAGTTATAAGAAGCCTTTGGGTCTTCTTCCATTGTCTCCGGGTGAGTGGATCTCCTTTTAGGGATCTGGGTTTCAGTGTGATGGTTGTTCCCTGCAGGGACTTTGGTGTAGCTTTGGGTTTTCCGGAGCTGTGTAGGCTTCGTGCCTTATCTTCCTTGTGTCCTCTGCTTGTGCGGAGGTGTTAGGGAGACTAGTCCTGCTAGTGGGATTTTTTTTTACATCGAGGTATCCCTTGGTTGTCCTGAGGCTCTGAGAAGTATCTTCATACGACTTCTAGCCTTGCTCCTTGGAGCATTGGTCTTTAGCTAGGGGTGGTTCCTTAATTTGGTCGGAGCATTCAAGTTCTTCTCGCTATCCGTAGTCTCTGAATATGCATCCATGCCCTTGTGTCTGACTTTTTGGCCGGTTGGGGTGTTTAGTTCTAGGGTAAGATTTGCCTGAACTATTAGGTGCTCGGACTGAGACTTCCGGTTGCTGAAGCGTTGCTTGGCCTTTTTCCTGATCCAGTCTTGGGTGGTTTTGGAACCTTGGATCTCAGGGCTGGTCAGGATGTTTCACGGTAGTGGGAACTTGGGCTATGTCCTTGCTCCATCTACCTAACCTGGTCATGGTTGGCCAGGTTTTCAGAGTATTGTTTACTCTTTGCCACAGAGTGGCCCATGTCCTCTGGTGGTTAACCGTGCGGCTTGAGCCTCAAGGGTGGTTTGTTCATACCCAGCTGCTGGCTCTGGATGTCCAATTTCTTGTGCGCCCTAGGGTTGCATTTCCCTGGTCAGTTTGCCAGTGTTGCCGTGGAGTCCCTGCTCGGCAGGCGAATGGGTTGGCTGTGCTTCTGCGTGGCAAACTATTTGTCGGGGAGTCCTTTCCAGGACTTCTGTGTTGGGAATTTCTCTTCTTATTAGCTGGTGGCTTCGGGCCTTGAGGGCAGTTGTTGCCTTTCTGGCATAGTCCCTTAGGGGATATTCTCCTCCCTATGGAGATGGAGTCCTTGCTTGGGGCTTCTCCTGGATGGGAGGTGGAAAGGTGGGATTGGTTTCCCCTGGGGTCTTGCTGGCTCCATGCAGACTTGTTGGGCTTTTATTTTGATAGATCCTTAGGTCTATGGCCTTGTTGTCTGTTTTCAGAGTCGGGTTGTACTTGTACTCTGTGGGGATGGCTGTGCTATTCTTACGCTCGTTCCTGCACCTGTTTCGGGATTCTTTTGTTCCCTTGTTTTGGATCCCTGAGGCTGGGTTGGTCCAGCTGGCTGTGTGTCTGCAGGTCAGGATGGCCGAGCGGTCTATGGAGCTGCGTTTGGTTGCAGTCTCCTCTGGATGTGTGAGCTTTGTTGAGTCTCTCCTGTTAGCTTAGTCTGCTAGGGTATAGATTTTCCTTTCAACTGGCTCCATTGATTTCAGATGAGTTTACTCTTCCTTTGGGTTCTGAGGGTATATTCTGCTTCTTGGGGGGCCTCGATTGAGGTTTTGTGTTCCCCTTTTTAGGGACCTGTGTGTAGGTCCGGCGACTTGGGTTGCCTGGAGCGTGCCCTCTGTCTGTCTGGGGGTTACTTTTGCAGTCTGTTTTCTTTCTTTAACCTATAGCTAGGTTATTTTTTTCTTAAAAGTAATGAATGCAGCTGTGGACTTTTCTTCTGATGGTAAGAGTCCACAGCTCCCCACCCGTAATTTTATGTGGGGCGTCCTTATTGTTCTTCTGGCACCTTTCACCCTGATATTTCTTCTACTGTTCCTTGTTCTTCGGCAGAATGACTGGGGGATGAGGGAAGTGGGAGGAGTATTTAAGCCTTTGGCTGGGTTGTCTTTGCCTCCTCCTGGTGGCCAGGTTCTTATTTCCCAAAAGTAATGAATGCAGCTGTGGACTCTTTCCATCAGAAGATATGATAGGTAAGCATAATTTAATTAATAATAATTAATTTTATTTCTATGGAGTTAAAGTTAAGGGATTTACTTAATCTATTGTAGTTTAAGCCTTTCATAGAATGCTCTATAGTCTAGGGCAGGTGTCTGTAACCTTGGCTCTCCAGATGTTTTGAAACTACATTTCCCATGATGCTAAGACATTTTTTAGTCTGAGCATCATGGGAAATGTAGTTCTGAAACATCTGGAGGGCCAAGGTTCGCCATCACTGGTCTAGGGGGACAATAAGTATCTCTGCAGATTTTGTTATGTTTACAAAAAACTTTTGCTCGTTTATGTAACAGATATCGAAATACTTGCACAAAAATGTGCGCGCTTCCTGCAAGACCCACATCTTGTAGAACTCATGTTGCCCACCATGATTGGACTATGCTAATGAGTTTTGAAATGGCCTTTTTTTCTATACAGGATTGCGGCGAAGCTATAGAATAAAGCAAATACAAGGCATTTCACAAATTTTCAACTATGTATTGACCTGTGCATGATATAATAAACACATTTGTGTTTATTATCCCTTTAAGAGACACAGACTTCATTTTTCGATAAATTGTTTATTACCCGTGTTTTTAACACCCTGCAATGTCATCACTGCCTCCTGTATAGTGAATTAGGTCTGAGCTTGAAAATTTTTAATTTCTCATTGTGCCATTTCTTCAGTATTAATTCTTAATCTTGAATAGTTTTAATATGCTTCTCAGTTCACACTATTTCAGTTTTTTATGACCACACATTTCATTAATGCAATACTAAGGGTTTAGTAAAGTAAAAATTTATAAAAATGTGAGTGTCTGGTCATTGATTTTAAAATTTGTCAATTTGGTTCTGTAATTATTCAGGATGTTATTATTTATCGCATTTTCACTTGTTTTATAGGAGGCTACAGTTCTGTGGCGTAACAAAAGTTTGAAAATATCTATATTTTCTCTGGTAAGTACATTTCCAGTACACCCAATGGGCAGCTGTTCTGTTTGATTATTAATGTAGAATTATTATTTTTTTTAAGTGGTCTTTAGGAAAAGTGGTTCTAGGTGTGTCCAATCCAATATTTCTTTCATGTAATTAACAAGAGTCCATGAGCTAGTGACGTATGGGATATACATTCCTACCAGGAGGGGCAAAGTTTCCCAAACCTTAAAATGCCTATAAATACACCCCTCACCACACCCACAAATCAGTTTTACAAACTTTGCCTCCAAGGGAGGTGGTGAAGTAAGTTTGTGCTAGATTCTACGTTGATATGCGCTCCGCAGCAAGTTGGAGCCCGGTTTTCCTCTCAGCGTGCAGTGAATGTCAGAGGGATGTGAGGAGAGTATTGCCTATTGAATGCAGTGATCTCCTTCTACGGGGTCTATTTCATAAGGTTCTCTGTTATCGGTCGTAGAGATTCATCTCTTACCTCCCTTTTCAGATCGACGATATACTCTTATATATACCATTACCTCTACTGATTCTCGTTTCAGTACTGGTTTGGCTTTCTACAAACATGTAGATGAGTGTCCTGGGGTAAGTAAGTCTTATTTTCTGTGACACTCTAAGCTATGGTTGGGCACTTTATTTATAAAGTTCTAAATATATGTATTCAAACATTTATTTGCCTTGACTCAGAATGTTCAACTTTCCTTATTTCCAGACAGTCAGTTTCATATTTGGGATTATGCTTTAATTATCATATTTTTCTTACCTCAAAAATTTGACTTTTTTCCCTGTGGGCTGTTAGGCTCGCGGGGGCTGAAAATGCTTTATTTTATTGCGTCATTCTTGGCGCGGACTTTTTTGGCGCAAAAATTCATTTCCGTTTCCGGCGTCATACGTGTCGCCGGAAGTTGCGTCATTTTTTGACGTTATTTTGCGCCAAAAATGTCGGTGTTCCGGATGTGGCGTCATTTTTGGCGCCAAAAGCATTTAGGCGCCAAATAATGTGGGCGTCTTATTTGGCGCCAAAAAATATGGGCGTCGCTTTTGTCTCCACATTATTTCAGTCTCATTTTTCATTTGCTTCTGGTTGCTAGAAGCTTGATGTTTGGCATTTTTTTCCCATTCCTGAAACTGTCTTATAAGGAATTTGATCTATTTTGCTTTATATGTTGTTTTTTCTCTTACATATTGCAAGATGTCTCACGTTGCATCTGAGCCAGAAGATACTACAGGAAAACCTCTGCCTGCTGGATCTACCAAAGCTAAGTGTATCTGCTGTAAACTTTTGGTAGCTATTCCTCCAGCTGTTGTTTGTATTAAATGTCATGACAAACTTGTTAATGCAGATAATATTTCCTTTAGTGATGTACCATTGCCTGTTGCAGTTCCCTCAACATCTAAGGTGCAGAATGTTCCTGATAACATAAGAGATTTTGTTTCTGAATCCATAAAGAAGGCTTTGTCTGTTATTTCTCCTTCTAGTAAACGTAAAAAGTCTTTTAAATCTTCTCTCTCTACAGATGAATTTTTAAATGAACACCATCATTCTGATTCTTTGGACTCTTCTGGTTCAGAGGATTCTGTGTCAGAGATTGATGCTGATAAATCTTCATATTTATTTAAGATGGAATTTATTCGCTCTTTACTTAAAGAAGTACTAATTGCTTTAGAAATAGAGGATTCTAGTCCTCTTGATACTAATTCTATACGTTTGGATAAGGTTTTTAAAGCTCCTGCGGTTATTCCAGAAGTCTTTCCTGTTCCTAATGCTATTTCTGCAGTAATTGCTAAGGAATGGGATAGATTGGGTAATTCATTTACTCCTTCTAAACGTTTTAAGCAATTATATCCTGTTCCGCCTGACAGATTAGAATTTTGGGACAAAATCCCTAAAGTTGATGGGGCTATTTCTACCCTTGCTAAACGTACTACCATTCCTACATCAGATGGTACCTCGTTTAAGGATCCTTTAGATAGAAAAATTGAATCTTTTCTAAGAAAAGCTTATCTATGTTCAGGTAATCTTCTTAGACCTGCTATATCATTGGCTGATGTTGCTGCAGCTTCAACTTTTTGGTTGGAAACTCTAGCGCAACAAGTAACAAATCGTGATTCTCATGATATTATTATTCTTCTCCAGCATGCTAATAATTTCATCTGTGATGCCATTTTTGATATTATTAGAGTTGATGTTAGATTTATGTCTCTGGCTATCTTAGCCAGAAGAGCTTTATGGCTTAAGACTTGGAATGCTGATATGGCTTCTAAATCAACTCTACTTTCCATTTCTTTCCAGGGAAATAAATTATTTGGTTCTCAGTTGGATTCTATTATTTCAACTGTTACTGGTGGGAAAGGAACTTTTTTACCACAGGATAAAAAGTCTAAAGGTAAAAACAGGGCTAACAATCGTTTTCGTTCCTTTCGTTTCAACAAAGAACAAAAGCCTGATCCTTCGTCCTCAGGAGCAGTTTCAGTTTGGAAACCATCTCCAGTCTGGAATAAATCCAAGCCTGCTAGAAAGGCAAAGCCTGCTTCTAAGTTCACATGAAGGTACGGCCCTCATTCCAGTTCAGCTGGTAGGGGGCAGGTTACGTTTTTTCAAAGAAATTTGGATCAGTTCTGTTCACAATCTTTGGATTCAGAACATTGTTTCAGAAGGGTACAGAATTGGTTTCAAGATGAGACCTCCTGCAAAGAGATTTTTTCTTTCCCATGTCCCAGTAAATCCAGTGAAAGCTCAAGCATTTCTGAATTGTGTTTCAGATCTAGAGTTGGCTGGAGTAATTATGCCAGTTCCAGTTCCGGAACAGGGGATGGGGTTTTATTCAAATCTCTTCATTGTACCAAAGAAGGAGAATTCCTTCAGACCAGTTCTGGATCTAAAATTATTGAATCGTTATGTAAGGATACCAACGTTCAAGATGGTAACTGTAAGGACTATATTGCCTTTTGTTCAGCAAGGGAATTATATGTCCACAATAGATTTACAGGATGCATATCTGCATATTCCGATTCATACAGATCATTATCAGTTCCTGAGATTCTCTTTTCTAGACAAGCATTACCAATTTGTGGCTCTACCGTTTGGCCTTGCTACAGCTCCAAGAATTTTCACAAAGATTCTCGGTGCCCTTCTGTCTGTAATCAGAGAACAGGGTATTGTGGTATTTCCTTATTTGGACGATATCTTGGTACTTGCTCCGTCTTTACATTTAGCAGAGTCTCATACGAATCGACTTGTGTTGTTTCTTCAAGATCATGGTTGGAGGATCAATTTACCAAAAAGTTCTTTGATTCCTCAAACAAGGGTAACCTTTCTGGGTTTCCAGATAGATTCAGTGTCCATGACTTTGTCTTTAACAGACAAGAGACGTCTAAAATTGATTACAGCCTGTCGAAACCTTCAGTCTCAATCATTCCCTTCGGTAGCCTTATGCATGGAAATTCTAGGTCTTATGACTGCTGCATCGGACGCGATCCCCTTTGCTCGTTTTCACATGCGACCTCTTCAGCTCTGTATGCTGAACCAATGGTGCAGGGATTACACGAAGATATATCAATTAATATCTTTAAAACCGATTGTTCGGCACTCTCTAACGTGGTGGACAGATCACCATCGTTTAATTCAGGGGGCTTCTTTTGTTCTTCCGACCTGGACTGTAATTTCAACAGATGCAAGTCTCACAGGTTGGGGAGCTGTGTGGGGATCTCTGACGGCACAAGGAGTTTGGGAATCTCAGGAGGTGAGATTACCGATCAATATCTTGGAACTCCGTGCAGTTTTCAGAGCTCTTCAGTTTTGGCCTCTTCTGAAGAGAGAATCGTTCATTTGTTTTCAGACAGACAATGTCACAACTGTGGCATACATCAATCATCAAGGAGGGACTCACAGTCCTCTGGCTATGAAAGAAGTATCTCGAATTTTGGTTTGGGCGGAATCCAGCTCCTGTCTAATCTCTGCGGTTCATATCCCAGGTGTAGACAATTGGGAAGCGGATTATCTCAGTCGCCAAACGTTGCATCCGGGCGAATGGTCTCTTCACCCAGAGGTATTTCTTCAGATTGTTCAAATGTGGGGGCTCCCAGAGATAGATCTGATGGCCTCTCATCTAAACAAGAAACTTCCCAGGTATCTGTCCAGATCCCGGGATCCTCAGGCGGAGGCAGTGGATGCATTATCACTTCCTTGGAAGTATCATCCTGCCTATATCTTTCCGCCTCTAGTTCTTCTTCCAAGAGTAATCTCCAAGATTCTGAGGGAATGCTCGTTTGTTCTGCTAATAGCTCCGGCATGGCCTCACAGGTTTTGGTATGCGGATCTTGTCCGGATGGCATCTTGCCAACCATGGACTCTTCCGTTAAGACCAGACCTTCTGTCTCAAGGTCCTTTTTTCCATCCGGATCTGAAATCCTTAAATTTAAAGGTATGGAGATTGAACGCTTGATTCTTGGTCATAGAGGTTTCTCTGACTCCGTGATTAATACTATGTTACAGGCTCGTAAATCTGTATCTCGAGAGATATATTATAGAGTCTGGAAGACTTATATTTCTTGGTGTCTTTCTCATCATTTTTCTTGGCATTCTTTTAGAATACCGAGAATTTTACAGTTTCTTCAGGATGGTTTAGATAAGGGTTTGTCCGCGAGTTCTTTGAAAGGACAAATCTCCGCTCTTTCTGTTCTTTTTCACAGAAAGATTGCTATTCTTCCTGATATTCATTGTTTTGTACAAGCTTTGGTTCGTATAAAACCTGTTATTAAGTCAATTTCTCCTCCATGGAGTTTGAATTTGGTTTTGGGAGCTCTTCAAGCTCCTCCGTTTGAACCTATGCATTCATTGGACATTAAATTACTTTCTTGGAAAGTTTTGTTCCTTTTGGCCATCTCTTCTGCTAGAAGAGTTTCTGAATTATCTGCTCTTTCGTGTGAGTCTCCTTTTCTGATTTTTCATCAGGATAAGGCGGTGTTGCGAACTTCTTTTGAATTTTTACCTAAAGTTGTGAATTCCAACAACATTAGTAGAGAAATTGTGGTTCCTTCATTATGTCCTAATCCTAAGAATTCTAAGGAGAAATCATTGCATTCTTTGGATGTTGTTAGAGCTTTGAAATATTATGTTGAAGCTACGAAATCTTTCCGTAAGACTTCTAGTTTATTTGTTATCTTTTCCGGTTCTAGGAAAGGCCAGAAAGCTTCTGCCATTTCTTTGGCATCTTGGTTGAAATCTTTAATTCATCTTGCCTATGTTGAGTCGGGTAAAATTCCGCCTCAAAGAATTACAGCTCATTCTACTAGGTCAGTTTCTACTTCCTGGGCGTTTAGGAATGAAGCTTCGGTTGACCAGATCTGCAAAGCAGCAACTTGGTCCTCTTTGCATACTTTTACTAAATTCTACCATTTTGATGTATTTTCTTCTTCTGAAGCAGTTTTTGGTAGAAAAGTTCTTCAGGCAGCGGTTTCAGTTTGAATCTTCTGCTTATGTTTTTTGTTAAACTTTATTTTGGGTGTGGATTATTTTCAGCAGGAATTGGCTGTCTTTATTTTATCCCTCCCTCTCTAGTGACTCTTGTGTGGAAAGATCCACATCTTGGGTAGTCATTATCCCATACGTCACTAGCTCATGGACTCTTGTTAATTACATGAAAGAAAACATAATTTATGTAAGAACTTACCTGATAAATTCATTTCTTTCATATTAACAAGAGTCCATGAGGCCCACCCTTTTTTGTGGTGGTTATGATTTTTTTGTATAAAGCACAATTATTCCAATTCCTTATTTTATATGCTTCGCACTTTTTTTCTTATCACCCCACTTCTTGGCTATTCGTTAAACTGATTTGTGGGTGTGGTGAGGGGTGTATTTATAGGCATTTTAAGGTTTGGGAAACTTTGCCCCTCCTGGTAGGAATGTATATCCCATACGTCACTAGCTCATGGACTCTTGTTAATATGAAAGAAATGAATTTATCAGGTAAGTTCTTACATAAATTATGTTTTTTCACATTCTAGTCCAGAGGTCAGCAAACTATGGCACATGTGTTGAAAATGGCGCTTTGAGTTATTTTTAACACTTGGACTGGGTGCAGTGAGGACTAACATGGCCTTTGGTTTCACCTTTGTCACATTTCTTCCCGGCCCAACATTACCCTTTTCTTCACTCTCCAACATTGCCCTTCTCTTCACTCCCCCCCACACAGGCACCATGCACAGTATTTGAGAAACCATACCTGTGTAGCTAATTTTTTTAGTAGATATAAAGTATAACCTTTTTATAAAAATTGTACTTTTGCCATATTTGCCTTTTTCATGGCTGTTTTTCAGGTTATTTCTCCTTTCACTCTCTACAAGTAGGTTTTGTTTGGCTATACATAAAATGTTGCCAGCTTTTTCGCATTATGAAGTAGCTGGGTGGGGGCAGTGTAATACTTTGCAATAGAATAACTTTATTTATAAATGTTACTGAAGCTTTCCAAAGCATAAAATAGTTGCATAATTTAGGCCCTTCGCTACCGGGAATTTCAGAGAAAAATGTGGCCAAAATACTGGGGATTTTTTAAACATTTTTGCTTGCACTTACTTAAAACAGAAAAATATAGCTTTTGATTATTTTTTTTATATACCTATGAAACTATAAATATTTATTTAAAGCAGGGAACCCAAGGTATTGATCTAGGCCTATTTTGGTATATTTCATGGCACTATTTGGCCACCATAAACAATCGCATGAAAAAAAAAATTGTTTTAACTTTTTCGTAAACTTTGTGTTTCTCACTGAAATTATTTACACATAAGTACTGCATTCCTATGTCAAATGGTCATAAAAGCTTCTCTGGGATTCCCTTTGTTCAGAAATAGCATACATGTATGGCTTTGCCATTTCTTTTTGGAAATTAGAATGCCGCGAATAGCAGCTGTGCACTTTACTTTGAAATGTCTTGTAGTGAAGGAGTTAATTAGTTAACTTATAAGGTTAATGTTTGATGCAGAGTAGAAATTACCCTCCCAGACACCTCCCTCTCCCTGATCTCTCCCAAACAGGTCTCTTCCCTCCCTCTCCCCCCCACTGGTCATCACCATCTTAAGTACTGGCAAATAGTCTGCCATTATGCAATTTAGGGATTATTATTTTTAATTAAATTCTTTTTCTTTCATGTAATTAGCAAGAGTCCATGAGCTAGTGACGTATGGGATATACATTCCTACCAGGAGGGGCAAAGTTTTCCCAAACCTCAAAATGCCTATAAATACACCCCTCACCACACCCACAATTCAGTTTTACAAACTTTGCCTCCCATGGAGGTGGTGAAGTAAGTTTGTGCTAGATTCTACGTTGATATGCACTTGGCAGCAGGCTGGAGCCCGATTTTCCTCTCAGAGTGCAGTGAATGTCAGAGGGATGTGAAGAGAGTATTGCCTATTTGAATACCATGGTCTCCTTCTACGGGATCTATTTCATAGGTTCTCTGTTATCGGTCGTAGAGATTCATCTCTTACCTCCCTTTTCAGATTGACGATATACTCTTATATACCATTACCTCTACTGATTCTCGTTTCAGTACTGGTTTGGCTGTCTACTATATGTAGATGAGTGTCTTAGGATAAGTAAGTCTTATTTTTTATGACACTCTAAGCTATGGTTGGGCACTTTATATGTAAAGTTCTAAATATATGTGTTTAAACTTATATTTGCCTTGATTCAGGATAATCAGTATTCCTTATTTCAGACAGTCAGTTTCATTATTTGGGATAATGCATATGAAATATTTTTTCTTACCTTTAAAAGAATTTTTTCAATTGACTTTTTTTCCCTGTGGGCTGTTAGGCTCGCGGGGGCTGAAAATGTTTCAATTTATTGCGTCATTTTTGGCGCAGACTTTTTTGGCGCAAAAAATGTTGTCATTTCCGGCGCCTTAATTGACACCGGAAGTTTGCGTATGATTGCATCATATTTGACGTTCAGACGTTTTTTGGGCCAAAATTGTGGGTGTAGTTTTTTCGGCGTCACAGGATGTGGCGTCATACTTGGCGCCAAAAAAATATGGGCGTTGTACTTGGCGCCAATAATGTGGGCGTCATTTTTGGCGCCAAAAAATGTGGGCGTCATTCTTGTCTCCACCTTTTTTTACATTATTTCAGTCTCATTTTTCATTGCTTCTGGTTGCTAGAGGCTTGTTCATTTGGCATTTTTTCCCATTCCTGAAACTGTCATTTAAGGAATTTGATATTTTTGCTTTATATGTTGTTTTTTTCTATTACATATTGCAAGATGTCTCAACATGACCCTGGATCAGAATCTACTTCTGGAAAGACGCTGCCTGATGCTGGTTCTACCAAAGTTAAGTGCATCTGTTGTAAACTTTTGGTAACTGTTCTTCCGGCTGTTTGTGATAAGTCATGATAAACTTTCTAATGCAGATTGTATTTTCATTAGTAATAATCCATTACCTGTTGTTGCTCCTTCAACATCTAATGTTCAGGATGTCCCTGTTAATGTAAAAGAATTTGTTTCTAAATCTATTAGGAAGGCCCTGTCTGTTATTCCTCCTTCCAGTAAGCGTAAAAGTTTAAAACTTCTCATATTTCAGATGAATTTTTAAGTGACCGTCATCATTCTGACTTAACTGTTTCTGATGATCTATCTGGTTCAGAAGATTCTGCCTCAGATATTGACACTGATAAATCTTCATATTTATTTAAGAGGGAGTTTATTCGTTCTTTACTTAAAGAAGTGTTAGTTGCATTAGATATGGAGGAGTCTAGTCCTCTTGATACTAAATCTACTAAGCGTTTAAATTCGGTTTTCAAACCTCATGTAGTTATTCCTGAAGTTTTTTCAGTTCCTGATGCTATTTCGGAAGTAATTTCTAGGGAATGGAATAGTCTGGGTACTTCATTGACTCCTTCTCAAAGGTTTAAGAAATTGTACCCTGTGCCATCTGATCCAAGGAACCTTTTTGCCTCAGGACAAAAAATCGAAAGGTAAATACAGGGCTGCTAATCGTTTTCGTTCCTTTAGTCAGAATAAAGAACAGAAGCCTGACCCTTCCCCTAAAGGAACGGTTTCCGTTTGGAAACCTTCTCCAGTCTGGAATAAATCCAAGCCTTTTAGAAAGTAAAAACCAGCTCCGAAATCCGCATGAAGGTGCAGCCCTCATTCCAGCACAGCTGGTAGGGGGCAGGTTACGATTTTTCAAAGATATTTGGATCAATTCGATTCACAGTCTTTGGATTCAGAACATTGTTTCTCAAGGATACAGAATAGGTTTCAAGATAAGACCTCCTGTGAGAAGATTTTTTCTCTCTCACATTCCAGTAAACCCAGTGAAGGCTCAGGCATTTCTGAAATGTGTTTCAGATCTAGAGTTGGCTGGGGCAATTGTACCAGTTCCAGTTCTGGGACGGGGTCTGGGGTTTTACTCAAATCTATTCATTGTACCAAAGAAGGAGAATTCCTTCAGACCAGTTCTGGATCTAAAAATATTGAATCGTTATGTAAGAATACCAATATTCAAAATGGTGACTATAAGGACTATTCTGCCTTTTGTTCAGCAAGGGCATTATATGTCCACAATAGATTTACAGGATGCATATCTTCATATTCCAATTCATCCAGATCACTATCAGTTTCTGAGATTCTCTTTTCTAGACAAGCATTACCAGTTTGTTGCCCTTCCGTTTGGCCTAGCAACAGCTCCAAGGATCTTTTCAAAGGTTCTCGGTGCCCTTCTCTCTGTCATCAGAGAACAGGGTATTGCGGTATTTCCTTATTTGGACAATATCTTGGTACTTGCTCAGTCTTTACATTCTGCAGAATCTCATACGAATCAACTTGTGTCATTTCTTCAAAAACATGGTTGGAGGATCAATTTACCAAAGAGTTCTTTGATTCCTCAGACAAAGGTAACCTTTTTGGGCTTTCAGATAGATTCAGTGTCCATGACTTTGTCTCTAACAGAAAAGAGACGTCTGAAGTTGGTTTCAGCTTGTCAAAACCTTCAGTCTCAGTCATTCCCTTCGGTAGCTTTTTGCATGGAAATTCTAGGTCTCATGACTGCTGCATCAGATGCGATCCCCTTTGCTCATTTTCACATGAGACCTCTTCAGCTTTGTATGCTGAACCAATGGTGCAGGGATTATACAAGGATATCTCAAATAATATCCTTAAATCCCAATGTTCGATCTTCTCTGACTTGGTGGTTGGATCACCATTGTTTAATTCAAGGGGCCTCTTTTGTTCGTCCAACCTGGGCTGTGATCTCAACAGATGTGAGTCTTTCAGGTTGGGGAGCTGTATGGGTATCTCTGACAGCGCAGGGGGTTTGGGAATCTCAGGAGGCGAGATTACCGATCAACATTTTGGAACTCTGTGCGATTTTCAGAGCTCTTCAGTTGTGGCCTCTTCTGAAGAGGGAATAGTTTATTTGTTTTCAGACGGACAATGTCACAACTGTGGCGTATGTCAATCATCAAGGTGGGACTCACAGTCCTCAAGCTATGAAAGAAGTATCTCGGATACTTGTATGGGCGGAATCCAGCTCTTGTCTAATTTCTGCGGTTCACATCCCAGGTGTAGACAATTGGGAAGCAGATTATCTCAGTCGCCAGACGTTACATCCGGGCTGGTTCCAGGAAAGGTCGAATGGTCTCTTCACCCAGAGGTATTTCTTCAGATTGTTCAAATCTGGGGACTTCCAGAAATAGATCTGATGGCCTCTCATCTAAACAAGAAACTTCCCAGGTATCTGTCCAGATCCAGGGATCCTCAGGCGGAAGCAGTGGACGCATTGTCGCTTCCTTGGAATTATCATCCTGCCTATATCTTTCCGCCTCTAGTTCTTCTTCCAAGAGTGATTTCCAAAATTCTAATGGAACGTTCGTTTGTACTGCTGGTGGCTCCATCATGGCCTCACAGGTTTTGGTATGCGGATCTCATTCGGATGGCCAGTTGCCAACCTTGGACACTTCCGTTAAGACCAGACCTTCTATCTCAAGGCCCATAAGTTCTCCTGGCATTTTTTTAGAATTCCTAGAATTTTACAGTTTCTTCAGGATGGTTTGGATAAAGGTTTATCTGCAAGTTCTTTGAAAGGACAGATCTCTGCTCTTTCGGTTCTTTTTCACAGAAAGATTGCTAATCATCCTGATATTCATTGTTTTGTACAGGCTTTGGTTCGTATCAAGCCTGTCATTAAGTCAATCTCTCCTCCTTGGATTCTTAATTTGGTTCTGAGGGCTTTACAGGCTCCTCCGTTTGAACCTATGCATTCTCTGGATATTAAATTACTTTCTTGGAAAGTTTTGTTCCTTTTGGCCATCTCTTCTGCTAGAAGAGTTTCTGAGTTATCTGCTCTTTTTTGTGAATCTCCTTTTCTGATTTTTCATCAGGATAAGGCGGTGTTGCGGACTTCATTTCAATTTTTACCTAAGGTTATGAATTCTAACAACATTAGTAGGCAAATTGTTGTCCCTTCATTGTGCCCTGATCCTAAGAATTCGAAGGAGAGATCTTTACATTCTTTGGATGTAGTAAGAGCTTTGAAATATTATGTTGAAGCTACTAAAGATTTTAGAAAGACTTCTAGTCTATTTGTTATCTTTTCTGTTTCCAGGAAAGGTCAGAAAGCTTCTGCCATTTCTTTGGCGCCTTGGTTAAAGTCTTTGATTCATCATGCTTATGTGGAGTCGGGTAAGTCCCCGCCTCAAAGGATTACGGCTCATTCTGCTAGGTCAGTTTCTACTTCCTGGGCTTTTAGGAATGAAGCTTCTGTTGATCAGATTGGCAAAGCAGCAACTTGGTCTTCTTTGCATACTTTACTAAATTCTACCATTTTGATGTTTTCTCTTCTTCTGAAGCAGTTTTTGGTAGAAAAGTACTTCAGGCAGCTGTTTCAGTTTGATTCTTCTGCTTATAATTTCAGTTTTTTTCATTATTAAGATTAAAACTTTTGATTTGGGTTGTGGATTATTTTTTCAGCGGAATTGTCTGTCTTTATTTATCCCTCCCTCTCTAGTGACTCTTGCGTGGAAGTTCCACATCTTGGGTATCTGCTATCCCATACTTCACTAGCTCATGGACTCTTGCTAATTACATGAAAGAAAATATAATTTATGTAAGAACTTACCTGATAAATTCATTTCTTTCATATTAGCAAGAGTCCATGAGACCCACCCTTTTTGTGGTGGTTATGATTTTTTTGTATAAAGCACAATTATTCCAAATTCCTTATTTTTGATGCTTTCGCTCCTTTCTTATCACCCCACTTCTTGGCTATTCGTTAAACTGAATTGTGGGTGTGGTGAGGGGTGTATTTATAGGCATTCTGAGGTTTGGGAAACTTTGCCCCTCCTGGTAGGAATGTATTTCCCATACGTCACTAGCTCATGGACTCTTGCTAATATGAAAGAAATGAATTTATCAGGGAAGTTCTTACATAAATTGTTTTTTTCTCATGCAGTTTAGTGATCCCACCTCCCTAAACAGCTCTTTAACCATCCCCATCCCACTAGTTGCGGCCATCTTAGGTACTGGCCACCCGCCTTCCCTCCTGCTGCCAGAAACAGTTGATCGTTACAGACGGAATGGACACAGTGTCACTGTCTGTCTGTAACGATCTGACATCTGCCTTCATATGCTGAGTGCCGATCATGCTCCGTTACCATATGAAGACAGATGCCTGCAGCTCTTGGCAGTCACTTGACAGCCGAGACTGCTGGAGCTTCCTTAAGCCACAATGTAGATCTACACTACTTTGGGTTAAGGGGTTAACATAAATTGATTTAACCCCTTAATGACCAGACCATTTTTCAATTTTCTTACCCTTAATGACAAAGGCTATTTTTACATTTCTGCTGTGTTTGTGTTTAGCTGTAATTTTTCCTCTTACACATTTACTGTACCCACACATATTATATACCGTTTTTCTCGCCATTAAATGGACTTTCTAAAGATACCATTATTTTCATCATATCTTATAATTTCCTATAAAAAAATATAAAATATGAGGAAAAAATTGAAAAAAACACACTTTTTCTAACTTTGACCCCCAAAATCTGTTACACATCTACAATCACCAAAAAACACCTATGCTAAATAGTTTCTAAATTTTGTCCTGAGTTTAGAAATACCCAATGTTTACATGTTCTTTGCTTTTTTTGCAATTTATAGGGCCATAAATACAAGTAGCACTTTGCTATTTCCAAACCCCTTTTTTTCAAAATTAGCGCTAGTTACATTGGAACCCTGATATCTGTCAGGAAAACCTGAATATCCCTTGACATGTATATATTTTTTTTTAGAAGACAACCCAAAGTATTGATCTAGGCCCATTTTGGTATATTTCATGCCACCATTTCACCGCCAAATGTCATCAAATAAAAAAAAAAGTTCACTTTTTCACAAATTTTGTCACAAACTTTAGGTTTCCCACTGAAATTATTTACAAACAGCTTCTGCAATTAAGGCACAAATGGTTGTAAATGCTTCTTTGGGATCCCCTTTGTTCAGAAATAGCAGACTTATATGGCTTTGGAGTTGCTTTTTGGTAATTAGAAGGCCGCTAAATGCTGCTGCGCACCACACGTAAATTATGCCCAGCAGTGAAGGGGTTAATTAGGTAGGTTGTAGGGAGCTTGCATGGTTAATTTTATCTTTAGGGTAGTGTAGTAGACAACCCCAAGTATTGATCTAGGCCCATTTTGATATATTTTATGCCACTATTTCACCGCCAAATGCGAGCAAACAATTAAAAAAAAATTCATTTTTCACAATTTTAGGTTTCTCACTGAAAGTATTTACAAACAGCTTGTGCTATTATGGCACAAATTGTTGTAAAAGCTTCTTTGGGATCCCCTTTGTTCAGAAATAGCAGACATATATGGCTTTGGCATTGCTTTTTGGTAATTAGAAGGCCGCTAAATGCTGCTGCGCACCACACGTAAATTATGCCCAGCAGTGAAGGGGTTAATTAGGTAGGTTGTAGGGAGCTTGCAGGGTTAATTTTAGCTTTAGGGTAGAGATCAGCCTCCCACCTGACACATCCCACCCCCTGATCCCTCCCAAACAGCTCTCTTCCCTCCCCCACCCCACAATTGTCCCCGCCATCTTAAGTACTGGCAGAAAGTCTGCCAGTACTAAATAAAAGGAGTTTTTCTTTTTTTTAATAAAAAAAAATATAATGTTTTAGCTGTGATGGACCCCTGCCTTAGCCCCAACCTCCATGATCCCCCCCCAGCTCTCTAACACTCTCCCCTACCTATTTGCCGCCATCTTGGGTACTGGCAGCTGTCTGCCAGTACCCAATTTGCCCCCAAAACAAAAGTATCTTTTTCTCTTTTTGCAATTATTAATATTTTCTGTAGTGTAGCAGCCCCCCACAATACCCCAACCCCCTCCCAGATCCTTATATATTTATATTTTTAAAATCTTTTCTCCTGTTAAGTGTAGTCAGTCCACGGGTCATCCATTACTTATGGAATATATCTCTTCCTAACAGGAAACTGCAAGAGAATTACCCAGCAGAGCTGCTATATAGCTCCTCCCCTCACATATCATACTCAGTCATTCTCTTGCAGCCTAACTAAAAAGGAAGCTGTGAGAGATCTGTGGTGTTTTTTAACTTAGTTTATTTCTACAATCAAAAGTTTATTTTTAAATGGCACCTGAGTGTGCTGTTTATTCTCAGCATTAGAAGAAGAATCTGCCTGGGTTTTTTTCTATGGTCTTAGCAGACGTAACTAAGATCCACTGGCTGTTTCTCATCTGAGGAGTGAGGTAACTTCAGAGAAGGGGAATAGCATGCAGGGCTCCCCTGCAACAAATGAGGTATGTGCAGTAATTTATTTTCTGAGGAATGGAATTGACTGAGAAAATACTGCTGATACCAATGTAAAGTAAGTTCAGCCTTAAATGCAGTGATAGCGACTGGTATCAGGCTGATGTGTGTGTGTACACTGAATGTTTTTTTCTAAGGAATGGAATTGACTCTGAAAATACTGTTAAT
Organism: Bombina bombina; assembly: GCF_027579735.1. Lineage (NCBI taxonomy): Eukaryota > Metazoa > Chordata > Amphibia > Anura > Bombinatoridae > Bombina > Bombina bombina. The sequence goes on along the minus strand of NC_069502.1, from coordinate 383,605,603 downwards.
ACTGAAATAATGTATGAGCCTTAACTGCAGTAAAAACGACTGGTAGCAGGCTTATTAATAATAATACATAACTTTCAAATGTATGTTTAAAACGTTTACTGGCTTGTTAATCGTTTTTGTGAGGTACTTGGTGATAAAACTTATTAGGGCATGATTTTTACCACATGGCCATTTTTGTTTTCTGCATAGAAACAGTTTCTGAGCTTCCCCACTGTTGTAATATGAGTGGGAGGGGCCTATTTTAGCGCTTTTTTGCGCAGTAAAAATTCAGTCACAATCTGTCTACTTCATCCTCCATGATCCAGATCGTCTCTAGAGAGCTCAGGGGTCTTCAAAATCCATTTTGAGGGAGGTAATCAGGCACAGCAGTCCTGTGACAGTGTATTTGACTGAGAAAAACGTTAATTATATAATTGTTATCCGTTTTTGGGTACTAAGGGGTTAATCATCCATTTCTCCAACATAGGTGTGTCCGGTCCACGGCGTCATCCTTACTTGTGGGATATTCTCTTCCCCAACAGGAAATGGCAAAGAGCCCAGCAAAGCTGGTCACATGATCCCTCCTAGGCTCCGCCTTCCCCAGTCATTCTCTTTGCCGTTGTACAGGCAACATCTCCACGGAGATGGCTTAGAGTTTTTTGGTGTTTAAATGTAGTTTTTATTCTTCAATCAAGAGTTTGTTATTTTAAAATAGTGCTGGTATGTACTATTTACTCTGAAACAGAAAAGAGATGAAGATTTCTGTTTGTAAGAGGAAAATGATTTTAGCAACCGTTACTAAAATCGATGGCTGTTTCCACACAGGACTGTTGAGAGGAATTAACTTCAGTTGGGGGAAACAGTGAGCAGACTTTTGCTGCTTGAGGTATGACACATTTCTAACAAGACTAGGTAATGCTGGAAGCTGTCATTTTCCCTATGGGATCCGGTAAGCCATTTTTATTACATAAGAATAAAGGGCTTTACAAGGGCTTTTAAGACTGGTAGACATTTTCTGGGCTAAAACGATTGATATATAAGCATTTTTTTTTTTTTTTTTTTTTTTTTTTTTTTTTTTGGCTCATAATAAATGTTCCTTTATTACATTTTTGCTGTTGTCTAATTTTTTTTTTTTTTTTTAAATAATTTTTATTGAAGACAAAGTATTAAACATACATTTCACAGCATATCAAAACAGAATGAAAAGGTAAATAGTTGTTACAATCGTAAAATGCAGTATAATAAAGATTGTATATTCAGTCCTCTTTTTCTTTTTATGCTTCGGTATAATCTAGAAAACAAATCTGAAACTCAGTAGTAATGTTCACAGGGTAGTTGTAGAAATAAATGTGATAACTAACTGATATTGTCAACATTAATCAATCTTGTTAAGAACAAATGCAAAAGCCATATCATACTTGTACAGTTAATATGCAACAATGATGTTCTAGTTGGCTTGAGAGTATGCCTGTATCTAACACTTGTGTCCTTCAAAATTAAGATTATATGAAGGTTTATTAAATGCTCAGGTGGTGCTGTGTTTTGGCAGACGATTTCTCATCTAGGTAAGGTTTCTGCTCTATTTAATTTGTTCCCTATACTGTGTCCATTCCAGCAACATGTATTCATGGATATCTATTGTCCCCTTCTGCATGTGGTGATACCTCTCTAGCTGTATCAGGGTGTCTACTTGTTTTTTCCACTCTGTTATGTTTGGAACAGTCTTTGTTTTCCATTTTTGTGGTATGAGTAGTTTTGCGCTGTTAAGCATGACCAACAGTAAGGCTCTTACCGCCTTGTTCTCGATTCTAGGGAGGGAGAGATAAAGGAGTATTTTAGGGTCATTTGGGATTGTTTTCCCCACCGCTCTGGAGATGTGTGTGAGGATCTCTATCCAATAGGAGTCCAGGTTAGGGCAACTCCACCAAATATGTGTCGGTGTGCCCTCCTCCCCGCAGCCTCTCCAGCACTTCCCGTTCGCTGTTTTATATAAATGTTGTAACCTGCTGGGTGTAAGATACCACCTCGAAAGAAACTTATAACTAGACTCCTGTATCCTAGCTGAAATTGAGGCCTTTTTCGTGGCTTCAAATGCCCTCCACCACTCTTGGGGTGTAATATCAATATTTAGCTCCCTTTCCCACGACTTAGTGTATGAGGGGAGCGTGTGTTTGTCTGGAGTGAGGAGTGTTCTATAGAGAAGGGATATAGCATGTCTAGTGGGGGTGTCCCGTGAGCACAATGTCTCAAATGTTGTCAGTTGTCTGGTGAATTGTTCCCTATGCTGGTGTGTGTTAAGAAAATGAGATAGTTGAGCATGTGAGTACCAATTCATACCTCTATCTTCAAGTGTTTCCCAAATTTCTGTCAGTGGTTTGATCTTTTTGCCCGAGAGGATGGTCAAAAGTGACCTTTCTTTTATTGGCGTCCCTTTCTCCCTACGTGGTTGTCTTAGGTTCCATGGTAGTTCCGGATTGCTACATATGGGGGTTAGGGGGGAATGTATAGAAGATATGTTCACTGAGGTGTTAATTAATTTATCCCACGTGTTGTAGAATGCAGACAATAGTGGGTATTCTGTCGCTGCTCTGTGTCTATAGTTCGCGTTCAGCCAAGCTGACATGCCTGCATTATCAGTTTCCATGATGTCACAGTCCAGTTGCACCCAACATTTCTGTGTGTCATTTTGGCACCATTCAAGGAGCCGTTGCAGGTTGATAGCCTGCTTGTATACAGTCAGATTGGGTACTCCAAGTCCTCCCCTATCCCTTGGGTAGTACATTGTGTGTTTTGCTATTCTGGGTCTGATCTCTCCCCAGATGTATCTTTCGATATGTGTCTGAAGTTTGTCTAGAAAGCCTAGGGGGAGTGGTATAGGGGTGGTCTGCAGAATGTATAGGATTCTTGGTAGGATGTTCATTTTTATGACATTAATCCGGCCTAGCCAGGATATTTTTTTATTTTTCCAGCTAGAGAGATCTGCCACTATGGCGCTCTCAAGTGATTTATAATTACTTTGAAATATTATCTGAGGGTCTGAGGATATGTAGATCCCTAGGTATTTCATTTTTTCCCGTTGTCTTCTAAGGGGGCAGTTACATAGCAGCTTATTTAGTATTTCTGGGTCGTAAGTAATGTTGAGTATTTCAGATTTGTTAATGTTCAAGTGGAAGTTAGATATCTTCCCGTATTCTTCAAATATATTTAGGGCTTCAGGCAATGCAGTGTCTATGTTGGTGAGGATGAGCATGATGTCATCAGCGTATAGGGCTACCTTATAGTCTGTGTCCCCCACTGTAAGACCTGTAACTTGCTTGCATTCCCGCAATTTTTGGGCGAGCACTTCTACTGAAAGAGCAAATAAGACTGGGGATAGGGGGCAACCCTGACGGGTTCCATTGCGAATTATGAATTTATCTGACATGAGATTGTTTACCCTGACCTGAGCTGTGGGCGCTTCATATAGCACAAAGATTTGGTGTATGAAGGTGTCGCTGAATCCCATGTGTCTAAGTGTTGCTCTGAGGAACTGCCAGTGGACCCTGTCAAAGGCTTTTTCAGCGTCTGTGGACACAAGGACCACTGGCAGCTTTTGTTGTTGGGCATGTGTGGTCAACTGCAGGATTTTTAGAGTATTGTCCTTAGCCTCTCTTCCCGGCACGAATCCCACCTGGTCAGGGTGTACTAGTTTAGGTAGGAATTTGTTAATTCTCGTGGCCAGGATCTTTGCATAGATTTTTATGTCCGAATTGAGAAGTGAAATAGGGCGGAAATTTTCGGGTCTGTCTGGTGTTTTGCCTGGCTTAGGGAGTACTGTGATGTGCGCCGTGAGCATATGTCATGAGAAACCTCCTTCTGTTAATAATGAGTTAAAAAGTGTGGTGAGTGGGGAAAGAACATGATGTAAGTATGTTTTATAGTATTTTATCCCCAAGCCATCTGGACCTGGGCTTTTCCCATTTGGCATGCTTTTAATCGCTTGTTTTACCTCCTCCGTAGTGATTGGCAATTCTAGTGATTCAGATTCCTCTAGTTCAAGAGTGGGGAGATGTATTCCAGATAGAAACTTTTCTATGTCTGATTGTGTGCTTGGGTTTTCAATGTTATATAGATTCTCATAGTATCTCCTCAATGTCTCTGCAATGTGTTTGCTATCTTTGTGAACGTGTCCATTGGCGTCTCTGATGTGATATATGTGTGACCCTAGTTGTTTACGCCTGAGAGCTCTTGCCAAAGATGTTCCCACCTTATCATTTATATCAAAATATTTTTGTTTCAGAAATATAGATTGCTGTTGATACTTTTGAAGGAGGTGATTGTGTAAGTCATTTCTCGCCTGGGTGAGTGATTCCTGTGTCTTGCTTGAGGACGGCTCTCTTTTATGTTCTTTTTCCCAATACCTAATTTGGGCCAAGGTGGAGTTCAGAAATTGCCTGTCTGACTTTTTTTCCCTAGCTTTATATTTTATAAACTCCCCCCGAATAACACATTTATGTGCCTCCCAGGTTGTAGTGTTTGTTGTGTCTGTTGCATTGTTCTCCCTGAAGTAGTGTCCTAGTGTTTTGTCTATTTCCGTCTTGATTAATGGGTGTTCAAGCATCTGTTCGTCTAGTCTCCATGTGTACTGTAGGTCCAGTTTGTCAGGCCAGTCAAGTGTGCATTGTACCGGTGCGTGATCCGACCATGTTTGTGAGAGTATTTTAGAGTCAATGATCTTTGCCAGTCCAATTTGGTCAGTCATGAGGTAATCAATCCTAGTGTATATCTGGTGTGGGTGCGAATAAAATGTGTAATCCCTTGTGTCTGGGTTCGCTGTCCTCCAAATGTCATGTAACCTTAACAGTCTAAGCTGTGTGTTGGCAGCTTTAATAACTTTGGTTGAAGTGCTGGATTTGCCGCTGGAAGTGTCTCTAGAGGGATCTAGGGGTAGATTTAGGTCGCCCCCCATGAGCAATGTGCCTCTGGAAAGTTCTAGTAGTTTGTATACCAACTGTTTGAGCAGTAGGTGTTGCTCCTGGTTCGGGAGGTACACGCAAACCAGGGTGGCTGGCTGGCCATATAAGAGTCCCATTACTATGATGTATCTACCCCCCTTGTCTTTTTCTACGTGGGAAGGCTGAAATGTGACTGAATTTCTGATAAATATACCCACTCCGCCTTTCTTTGATTCTCCTGAGGCTAGAAAGAATGTTTTGTATCCGTTGTTAATTAGTTTAGGTTCTCGGCCCTTCTTAAAGTGTGTTTCCTGGACAAAAATAATGTCTCCTGCGTCTCTATGCAATTGGCTAAAAGCTATTGATCTTTTCATGGGACTATTTAAGCCTTTGGCATTTATGGTAATCAATGTGAGATGTCTAGCCTGCATTGTAATGTCTCCGCTCACTTCAAGTGATATATGAGAGTGTCAGTGTTTTCCCGAGTCTGTCAGAGGTGGCTGAGAGGGTGTGTGTGCTTTTATGTGCTTGGTGATGTCAGGCTATAGGGTCTGGAGTTATGTGGTTTGTTTCTCTAGGATTCCCAAGAGGTGTAGTATAGACGTTCAGAAACCTTGTGCAAAAAAACAGAGAAGTAAGCACCAACAGTACCTGTCTTATTACAGATAAACAGTTAAACCTAGTCAATATTTTTCACTTATCAATACAGTATATTGGTAACAGTGCAATATAACCAGTGTTCTCCTAAACAATGAGGTAAGTATCCCAACCATCAAGCCCAATACAAAAAAAAACATTCTGAAATATATACATTATACGACCTGTATCTTTGTCAGGTTATTAAAAGTCCCAGCTGCCGGGGGAGATCAGTCTTTTAAGTAGTGTCCCTTGAGTTTCTTCTGAGATCCAGATCCCCCCCTTTTGGATTTGCTTCGTTTTCTGGGGTGTTAGCTGATGTGGAAGCTCCTTCATCTGGGATTTCTGCCATGGATGCTTGGAGTGTTGTTCTTAAGCCGGGTGGTGTAATGGATATCTGGAGAGCCTTGCAAAATCGCTGTAGATCTTCTGGTGTCTTATATATTGCTGTGGTGTCTCCTCTTGAAGCTATGATACTCACTGGGAATCCCCAGCGGTATATAATATTTTGATCTCGGAGCACAGAGGTTATGAAATGGAGTTCCCTCCGTTTTTGCAAAGTCGCTGGGCTGAGATCTGCAAAAATTTGTATTTTAAAGCCTGCATGTGTTATGTTTTGTTTTTGTCTAGAGCATTTTAAGATTTCTTCTCTGTCCTTATGATGCAGCAGTTTAAGCACAATGTCTCTGGGTGGTGCCTTGGGGGGTGGTTTGGCCCTTAGTGCCCTGTGGGCTCTCTCTATTGGTACCTCTGGAGCGTTATTATCCCCCTTTACTGTTTTAAAAAGGTTCTGCAAACATCCTTCCAATGCCGCTGGTAATATGGTTTCCGGAATTCCCCGGATGCGAAGGTTATTCCTTCTCCCTCTATTATCCAAGTCCTCTACTTTTTCCAATAAGTGATCAATTGTGTCCCCCTGGTCGTATACCAGGCGAGAGAGGTGTTGGACATCATTATAAGTTGTATTGTGGCTCTCTTCTAGTACTGATACTCTTTTTGTCACTTTTAGTATATCTTTTTTCATGTCTCCATACCATCCTTTGACCTCTGTCATCATTTCTTTTATATCTTCTTTAGTGCAAAGTAATTTTAAGTCCCCTTTGGTGAGGTTTGTCGAGTCTGATAAAGTGCAGGGTGGTGAATGAGAAATCTCTCCTTCATTGGGGCTATTATTTAAGTCCAGTGTAGGGATTACTGGTGTTGCTTCTGCTGGCTTCGATATATAAGCATTTTTTAATACTTCATAGCTTTGAGGAGTTATTTTATTCTTGGGAATTATGTAAAATAACCGGCAGGCACTGTATTGGACACCTTTTTCTCTAGGGGCTTTCCCTAATCATAGGCAGAGCCTCATTTTCGCGCCTCTATTGCGCAGTTGTTTTTGGGAAGCAAGACATGCAGATGCATGTGTGAGGAGCTCAGATACATAGAAAAAGCTTTCTGAAGGCGTCATTTGGTATCGTATTCCCCTTTGGGCTTGGTTGGGTCTCAGCAAAGCAGATACCAGGGACTGTATAGGGGTTAAATATAAAAACGGCTCCGGTTCCGTTATTTTAAGAGTTAAAGCTTTCAAATTTGGTGTGCAATACTTTTAAGGCTTTAAGACACTGTGGTGAAATTTTGGTGAAATTTGAACAATTCCTTCATACTTTTTCACATTTGCAGTAATAAAGTGTGTTCAGTTTAAAATTTAAAGTGACAGTAACGGTTTTATTTTAAAACGTTTTTTGTACTTTGTTATCAAGTTTATGCCTGTTTAACATGTCTGAACTATCAGATAGACTGTGTTCTGTATGTGGGGAAGCCAAGGTTCCTTCTCATTTAAATAGATGTGATTTATGTGACACAAAATTTAGAGAAAATGATGCCCAAGATGATTCCTCAAGTGAGGGGAGTAAGGAGGGGATGATGGTACTGCATTATCCCCTCCTTCGTCTACGCCAGTCTTGCCCACACAGGAGGCCCCTAGTACTTCTAGTGCGCCAATACTCCTTACTATGCAACAATTAACGGCTGTAATGGATAATTCTATCAAAAACATTTTAGCCAAAATGCCCACTTATCAGCGAAAGCGCGACTGCTCTGTTTTAGAAAATACTGAAGAGCATGAGGACGCTGATGATATTGGTTCTGAAGTGCCCCTACACCAGTCTGAGGGGGCCAGGGAGGTTTTGTCTGAGGGAGAAATTTCAGATTCAGGGAAAATTTCTCAACAAGCTGAACCTGATGTGATTACATTCAAATTTAAATTGGAACATCTCCGCGCTCTGCTTAAGGAGGTGTTATCTACTCTGGATGATTGTGAGAATTTGGTCATTCCAGAGAAATTATGTAAGATGGACAAGTTCCTAGAGGTCCCGGGGCCCCCCGAAGCTTTTCCTATACCCAAGCGGGTGGCGGACATTGTAAACAAAGAATGGGAAAGGCCCGGCATACCTTTCGTCCCTCCCCCTATATTTAAGAAATTGTTTCCTATGGTCGACCCCAGAAAGGACTTATGGCAGACAGTCCCCAAGGTCGAGGGGGCGGTTTCTACTCTAAACAAACGCACCACTATCCCCATAGAAGATAGTTGTGCTTTCAAAGATCCTATGGATAAAAGATTAGAGGGTTTGCTTAAAAAGATGTTTGTTCAGCAAGGTTACCTTCTACAACCAATTTCATGCATTGTTCCTGTCACTACAGCAGCGTGTTTCTGGTTCGATGAACTAGAAAAAGCGCTCAATAAAGATTCTTCTTATGAGGAGATTTTGGACAGAATTCATGCTCTCAAATTGGCTAACTCTTTTACTTTAGACGCCACTTTGCAATTGGCTAGATTAGCGGCGAAAAACTCTGGGTTTGCTATTGTGGCGCGCAGAGCGCTTTGGCTAAAATCTTGGTCAGCGGATGCGTCTTCCAAGAACAAATTGCTTAACATTCCTTTCAAGGGGAAAACGCTGTTTGGCCCTGACTTGAAAGAGATTATTTCTGATATCACTGGGGGCAAGGGCCACGCCCTTCCTCAGGATAGGTCTTTCAAGGCTAAGAATAAACCAAATTTTCGTCCCTTTCGCAGAAACGGACCAGCCCCAAGTGCTACATCCTCTAAGCAAGAGGGCAATACTTCTCAAGCCAAGCCAGCCTGGAGGCCAATGCAAGGCTGGAACAAAGGTAAGCAGGCCAAGAAACCTGCCACTGCTACCAAGACAGCATGAGATGTTGGCCCCCGATCCAGGACCGGATCTGGTGGGGGGCAGACTCTCTCTCTTTGCTCAGGCTTGGGCAAGAGATGTTCTGGATCCTTGGGCGCTGGAAATAGTCTCCCAAGGTTATCTTCTGGAATTCAAGGGGCTTCCCCCAAGGGGGAGGTTCCACAGGTCTCAATTGTCTTCAGACCACATAAAAAGACAGGCATTCTTACATTGTGTAGAAGACCTGTTAAAAATGGGAGTGATTCATCCTGTTCCATTAGGAGAACAAGGGATGGGGTTCTACTCCAATCTGTTCATAGTTCCCAAAAAAGAGGGAACATTCAGACCAATCTTAGATCTCAAGATCCTAAACAAGTTTCTCAAGGTTCCATCGTTCAAAATGGAAACCATTCGAACAATTCTTCCTTCCATCCAGGAAGGTCAATTCATGACCACGGTGGATTTAAAGGATGCGTATCTACATATTCCTATCCACAAGGAACATCATCGGTTCCTAAGGTTCGCCTTTCTGGACAAGCATTACCAGTTTGTGGCACTTCCATTCGGATTAGCCACTGCTCCAAGAATTTTCACAAAGGTACTGGGGTCCCTTCTAGCGGTGCTACGACCAAGGGGCATTGCAGTAGTACCTTACTTGGACGACATTCTGATTCAAGCGTCGTCCCTTCCACAAGCAAAGGCTCATACGGACATTGTCCTGGCCTTTCTCAGATCTCACGGGTGGAAAGTGAACGTAGAAAAAAGTTCTCTATCTCCGTCAACAAGAGTTCCCTTCTTGGGAACAATAATAGACTCCTTAGAAATGAGGATTTTTCTGACAGAGGCCAGAAAATCAAAACTTCTAAACTCTTGTCAAGTACTTCATTCTGTTCCTCTTCCTTCCATAGCGCAGTGCATGGAAGTAATAGGTTTGATGGTCGCGGCAATGGACATAGTTCCTTTTGCGCGAATTCATCTGAGACCATTACAACTGTGCATGCTCAGTCAGTGGAATGGGGATTATACAGACTTGTCTCCGACGATACAAGTAGATCAGAGGACCAGAGATTCACTCCGTTGGTGGCTGTCCCTGGACAACCTGTCACAGGGGATGAGCTTCCGCAGACCAGAGTGGGTCATTGTCACGACCGACGCCAGTCTGGTGGGCTGGGGCGCGGTCTGGGGACTCCTGAAAGCTCAGGGTCTTTGGTCTCGGGAAGAATCTCTTCTCCCGATAAATATTCTGGAACTGAGAGCGATATTCAATGCTCTCAAGGCTTGGCCTCAGCTAGCAAAGGCCAAATTCATACGGTTTCAATCGGACAACATGACGACTGTTGCGTATATCAACCATCAAGGGGGAACAAGGAGTTCCCTGGCGATGGAAGAAGTGACCAAAATCATTCAATGGGCGGAGACTCACTCCTGCCACTTGTCTGCAATCCACATCCCAGGAGTGGAAAATTGGGAAGCGGATTTTCTGAGTCGTCAGACATTTCATCCGGGGGAGTGGGAACTCCATCCGGAAATTTTTGCCCAAATTACTCAGTTGTGGGGCATTCCAGACATGGATCTGATGGCCTCTCGTCAGAACTTCAAGGTTCCTTGCTACGGGTCCAGATCCAGGGATCCCAAGGCGACTCTAGTAGATGCACTAGTAGCACCTTGGACCTTCAACCTAGCTTATGTATTCCCACCGTTTCCTCTCATCCCCAGGCTGGTAGCCAGGATCAATCAGGAGAGGGCATCGGTGATCTTGATAGCTCCTGCGTGGCCACACAGGACTTGGTATGCAGACCTGGTGAATATGTCATCGGCTCCACCATGGAAGCTACCTTTGAGACGGGACCTTCTTGTTCAAGGTCCGTTCGAACATCCGAATCTGGTCTCACTCCAACTGACTGCTTGGAGATTGAACGCTTGATTTTATCAAAGCGAGGGTTCTCAGATTCTGTCATTGATACTCTTGTTCAGGCCAGAAAGCCTGTAACTAGAAAAATCTACCATAAGATATGGAAAAAATATATCTGTTGGTGTGAATCTAAAGGATTCCCTTGGGACAAGATAAAAATTCCTAAGATTCTATCCTTTCTTCAAGAAGGTTTGGAGAAAGGATTATCTGCAGGTTCTTTGAAGGGACAGATTTCTGCTTTGTCTGTGTTACTTCACAAAAAGCTGGTGGCTGTGCCAGATGTTCAAGCTTTTGTTCAGGCTCTGGTTAGAATCAAGCCTGTTTACAAACCTTTGACTCCTCCTTGGAGTCTCAATTTAGTTCTTTCAGTTCTTCAGGGGGTTCCGTTTGAACCCTTACATTCCGTTGATATTAAGTTATTATCTTGGAAAGTTTTGTTTTTGGTTGCAATTTCTTCTGCTAGAAGAGTTTCAGAGTTATCTGCTCTGCAGTGTTCTCCTCCTTATCTGGTGTTCCATGCAGATAAGGTGGTTTTGCGTACTAAACCTGGTTTTCTTCCGAAAGTTGTTTCTAACAAAAACATTAATCAGGAGATAGTCGTGCCTTCTTTGTGTCCGAATCCAGTTTCAAAGAAGGAACGTTTGTTGCACAATTTGGATGTAGTTCGTGCTCTAAAATTCTATTTAGATGCTACAAAGGATTTTAGACAAACATCTTCCTTGTTTGTTGTTTATTCTGGTAAAAGGAGAGGTCAAAAAGCAACTTCTACCTCTCTCTCTTTTTGGCTTAAAAGCATCATCAGATTGGCTTACGAGACTGCCGGACGGCAGCCTCCTGAAAGAATCACAGCTCATTCCACTAGGGCCGTGGCTTCCACATGGGCCTTCAAGAACGAGGCTTCTGTTGATCAGATATGTAAGGCAGCGACTTGGTCTTCACTGCACACTTTTACTAAATTTTACAAATTTGATACTTTTGCTTCTTCTGAGGCTATTTTTGGGAGAAAGGTTTTGCAAGCCGTGGTGCCTTCCATCTAGGTGACCTGATTTGCTCCCTCCCTTCATCCGTGTCCTAAAGCTTTGGTATTGGTTCCCACAAGTAAGGATGACGCCGTGGACCGGACACACCTATGTTGGAGAAAACAGAATTTATGTTTACCTGATAAATTACTTTCTCCAACGGTGTGTCCGGTCCACGGCCCGCCCTGGTTTTTTAATCAGGTCTGATAATTTATTTTCTTTAACTACAGTCACCACGGTATCATATGATTTCTCCTATGCAAATATTCCTCCTTTACGTCGGTCGAATGACTGGGGAAGGCGGAGCCTAGGAGGGATCATGTGACCAGCTTTTCTGGGCTCTTTGCCATTTCCTGTTGGGGAAGAGAATATCCCACAAGTAAGGATGACGCCGTGGACCGGACACACCGTTGGAGAAAGTAATTTATCAGGTAAACATAAATTCTGTTTTGCTGGTGGGTGCAATCCTTTGCTAACTTAATACATTTACTGTGAAAATTTGGTTGCTATAACTATTTTGGTCATTGTTATTTCAACTGTGTCAGTTTTTCTGTGCTTCTTAAAGGCACAGTAACGTTTTTTATATTGCTTGTAAATTAATTTTGAAAAGTATTTCCAAGTTTGCTAGTCTCATTGCTAGTTTGTTTAAACATGTCTGACTCAGATGAATCTCTTTGTTCACTATGTTTAAAGGCCAATGTGGAGCCCAATAGAAATTTGTGTACTAATTGCATTGATGCTACTTTAAATAAAAGTCAATCTTTACATGTAAAGAAATTATCACCAGACGACGAGGGGGAAGTTATGCCGACTAACTCTCCTCACGTGTCAGTACCTTCGCCTCCCGCTCAGGAGGTGCGTGATTTTGTGGCGCCAAGTACATCAGGGAGGCCCTTACAAATCACTTTGCAAGACATGGCTACTGTTATGACAGAAGTATTATCTAAGTTGCCAGAATTAAGAGGCAAGCGCGATAGCTCTGGGTTAAGGATAGAGCGCGCGGATGAGATGAGAGCCATGTCAGATACTGCGTCACAGTTTGCAGAACGTGAGGACGGAGAGCTTCATTCTGTGGGTGACGGATCTGATCCAGGGAGACTGGATTCAGAGATTTCCAATTTTAAATTTAAGCTAGAGAACCTCCGCACATTGCTAGGGGAGGTATTAGCGTCTCTGAATGATTGTAACACGGTTGCAATTCCAGAGAAATTATGTAGGTTGGATAGATACTATGCGGTACCGGTGTGTACTGACGTATTTCCTATACCAAAAAGGCTTACAGAGATTATTAGCAAGGAGTGGGATAGACTGGGTGTGCCTTTTACACCTCCTCCCATATTTAGGAAAATGTTTCCTATTGACGCCACCACACGAGACTTATGGCAGACGGTCCCTAAGGTGGAGGGAGCAGTTTCTACTTTAGCTAAGCGTACCACTATCCCGGTGGAGGATAGTTGTGCCTTTTCAGATCCAATGGATAAGAAATTAGAGGGTTACCTTAAGAAAATGTTTGTTCAACAAGGTTTTATTTTACAGCCCCTCGCATGCATTGCGCCTGTCACTGCTGCGGCAGCATTCTGTTTTGAGTCTCTGGAAGAGGCCATTCGCTCAGCTCCATTGGATGAAATAATCAACAAGCTTAAGACACTTAAGCTAGCTAACGCATTTGTTTCTGATGCCGTTGTGCATTTAACCAAACTTACGGCTAAGAACTCCGGATTCGCCATCCAAGCGCGCAGAGCGCTATGGCTTAAATCCTGGTCAGCTGACGTGACTTCTAAATCTAAATTGCTTAATATTCCTTTCAAAGGGCAGACCTTATTCGGGCCCGGCTTGAAAGAAATTATTGCTGACATTACGGGAGGTAAGGGCCATGCTCTACCTCAGGACAGGGCCAAATCAAAGGCCAAACAGTCTAATTTTCGTGCCTTTCGTAACTTCAAGGCAGGAGCAGCATCAACTTCCTCCGCTCCAAAACAGGAAGGAGCTGTTGCTCGTTACAGACAGGGCTGGAAAGTTAACCAGTCCTGGAACAGGGGCAAGCAGGCCAAGAAACCTGCTGCTGCCCCCAAAACAGCATGAAGAGAGGGCCCCCTATCCGGAAACGGATCTAGTGGGGGGCAGACTTTCTCTCTTCGCCCAGGCTTGGGCAAGAGATGTCCAGGATCCCTGGGCGTTGGAGATCATATCTCAGGGATATCTCCTGGACTTCAAAACTTCTCCTCCACGGGGGAGATTTCATCTTTCAAGGTTATCAGCAAACCAAATAAAGAAAGAGGCGTTTCTACGCTGTGTACAAGACCTCTTACTAATGGGGGTAATCCACCCAGTTCCGCGGACGGAACACGGGCAGGGATTCTAATCAAACCTATTTGTGGTTCCCAAGAAAGAGGGAACCTTCAGGCCAATCTTGGACTTAAAAATCCTAAACAAATTTCTAAGAGTTCCATCATTCAAAATGGAAACTATTCGAACCATCCTTCCCATGATCCAAGAGGGTCAGTACATGACCACAGTGGATCTAAAGGATGCCTACCTTCACATACCGATTCACAAGGACAATTACCGGTATCTGAGATTTGCCTTCCTAGACAGGCATTACCAGTTTGTAGCTCTTCCCTTCGGTTTAGCTACGGCTCCAAGAATCTTTACAAAAATTCTAGGATCACTTCTGGCGGTACTAAGACCGCGAGGCATAGCGGTGACTCCGTACCTAGACGACATTCTGATACAAGCGTCAAGTTTTCAAACTGCCAAGTCTCATACAGAGATAGTTCTGGCATTTCTGAGGTCGCATGGGTGGAAGGTGAACGTGGAAAAGAGTTCTCTATTACCACTTACAAGAGTTCCCTTTCTAGGGACTCTTATAGATTCTGTAGAGATGAAAATTTACCTGACAGAGGCCAGGTTATTAAAACTTCTAAATGCTTGCCGTGTCCTTCACTCCATTCCACACCCGTCAGTAGCTCAGTGCATGGAAGTAATCGGCTTAATGGTAGCGGCAATGGACATAGTACCATTTGCGCGCCTGCATCTCAGACCGCTGCAATTGTGCATGCTAAGTCAGTGGAACGGGGATTACTCAGATTTGTCCCCCCTACTAAATCTGGATCAAGAGACCAGAGATTCTCTTCTATGGTGGCTTTCTCGGCCACATCTGTCCAAGGGGATGACCTTTTCGCAGGCCAGATTGGACGATTGTAACAACAGACGCCAGCCTTCTAGGCTGGGGAGCAGTCTGGAATTCCCTGAAAGCTCAAGGATTATGGACTCAGGAGGAGAAACTCCTCCCAATAAATATTCTGGAGTTAAGAGCAATATTCAATGCTCTCCTAGCTTGGCCTCAGTTAGCAACACTGAGGTTCATCAGATTTCAGTCGGACAACATCACGACTGTGGCTTACATCAACCATCAAGGGGGAACCAGAAGTTCCCTAGCGATGTTGGAAGTCTCAAAGATAATTCGCTGGGCAGAGTCTCACTCTTGCCACCTGTCAGCGATCTACATTCCAGGCGTGGAGAACTGGGAGGCGGTTTTTCTAACTCGCCAGACTATTCATCCGGGGGAGTGGGAGCTTCATCCGGAGGTCTTTGCTCAACTGATTCGTCGTTGGGGCAAACCAGATCTGGATCTCATGGCGTCTCGTCAGAACGCCAAGCTTCCTTGTTACGGATCCAGGTCCAGGGACCCGGGAGCGGTGCTGATAGATGCTCTGACAGCCCCTTGGGTCTTCAACATGGCTTATGTGTTTCCACCATTCCCGATGCTTCCTCGTTTGATTGCCAAGATCAAACAGGAGAGAGCTTCAGTGATTCTGATAGCGCCTGCGTGGCCACGCAGGACCTGGTATGCAGACCTAGTGGACATGTCGTCCTGTCCACCGTGGTTTCTGCCTCTGAGACAGGACCTTCTAATTCAGGGTCCTTTCAAACATCCAAATCTAATTTCTCTGAGGCTGACTGCATGGAGATTGAACGCTTGATTCTATCAAAGCGTGGCTTCTCGGAGTCGGTTATTGATACCTTAATACAGGCTAGGAAGCCTGTTACCAGAAAAATTTACCATAAGATATGGCGTAAATATTTACATTGGTGCGAATCCAAGAGTTACTCATGGAGTAAGGTTAGGATTCCTAGGATATTGTCCTTTCTACAAGAGGGTTTAGAAAAGGGCTTATCTACTAGTTCGTTAAAGGGACAGATTTCTGCTCTGTCTATTCTTCTACACAAACGTCTGGCTGAAGTTCCAGACGTTCAGGCTTTCTGTCAGGCTTTAACTAGGATTAAGCCTGTGTTTAAGTCTGTTGCTCCGCCGTGGAGCTTTAACTTAGTTCTTAATGTTCTTCAAGGCGTTCCATTTGAACCCCTTCATTCCATTGATATTAAGCTGTTATCTTGGAAAGTTCTGTTTTTGATGGCTATTTACTCGGCTCGAAGAGTCTCTGAGTTATCTGCCTTACATTGTGATTCTCCTTATCTGATTTTTCATTCAGACAAGGTAGTCCTGCGTACTAAACCTGGGTTCTTACCTAAGGTAGTTACTAACAGGAATATCAATCAAGAGATTGTTGTTCCATCTCTGTGTCCTAACCCTTCTTCAAAGAAGGAACGACTTTTGCATAATCTGGACGTAGTCCGTGCCCTGAAATTCTATTTGCAGGCAACTAAGGATTTTCGTCAAACTTCTTCCCTGTTTGTCGTTTACTCTGGACAGAGGAGAGGTCAAAAGGCTTCGGCTACACCTCTCTCTTTTTGGCTTCGTAGCATAATACGCTTAGCCTATGAGACTGCTGGACAGCAGCCTCCTGAAAGGATTACAGCTCATTCTACTAGAGCTGTGGCTTCCACCTGGGCCTTTAAAAATGAGGCCTCTGTTGAACAGATTTGCAAGGCTGCGACTTGGTCTTCGCTTCACACTTTTTCAAAATTTTACAAATTTGACACTTTTGCTTCGTCGGAGGCTATTTTTGGGAGAAAGGTACTTCAGGCAGTGGTTCCTTCTGTTTAATGTTCCTGCCTTGTCCCTCCCTTCATCCGTGTACTTTAGCTTTGGTATTGGTATTCCATAAGTAATGGATGACCCGTGGACTGACTACACTTAACACGAGAAAACATAATTTATGCTTACCTGATAAATTCCTTTCTCCTGTAGTGTAGTCAGTCCACGGCCCGCCCTGTTTTTACGGCAGGTCTAAATTTTAATTAAACTCCAGTCACCACTGTACCCTATGGTTCCTCCTTTCTCGTCTGCTTTGGTCGAATGACTGAGTATGATATGTGAGGGGAGGAGCTATATAGCAGCTCTGCTGGGTAATTCTCTTGCAGTTTACTGTTAAGGAAGAGATATATTCCATAAGTAATGGATGACCCATGGACTGACTACACTACAGGAGAAAGGAATTTATCAGGTAAGCATAAATTATGTTTTTTCCCCCCTCTTCCCTCCTCATTGGTGTCAGTGGCCAGCTAATCGCACGCGCGCCCCCGCACGCTCCCGGCACCCGGCGTGCACATTGCACTTACAGGAATCGGTAGCGATGGGCCGCCCACCCGCCTCCCTGTTATGCTCCCACCCACCAACGAACCGGCACCATCGCTACCGGTGCAGAGAGGGCCACAGAGTGGCTCTCTCTGCATCGGAGTCTTCTAAAAAGGTATTGCAGGATGCCTCCATATGGAGGCATCACTGCAATACCCTGAGAGCTGCTGGAAGCGATTGCGATCGCTTCCAGCACTCTCTTAGACAACTGACGTACCAGGTACGTCTATTGTCATTAACTGGTTGTTAATGCATGACGTACCTGGTACGTCAGTTGTCATTAAGGGGTTAATAATTTGTGCAACAAACATTGAAAAAAAAAAATATTAGCCAATTTTAGTTTCATATTAGCTTAAACCGGGTGGTCAGTAAAATCAGCTGGTGGTATGCACATTAAATAAAGAACACTGTTATAGCTGAACAAACAAAACGCATAGTAATTTTTTAAAGGGGCATTCTTATTCAAAAATGACATGCTGTAATTTGTCATTGAAACCTTTTCTTTTACAAGATATGACGAGTCCACGGATTTCATCCTTATGGGATTACGCCTCCTGTTCAGCAGGAAGTGGCAAAGAGCACCACAGCAGAGCTGTATATATAGCTCCTCCCCCCCCCCCAGTCATTCTCTTTGCCTGTGTTAGTGATAGGAAGAGGTAAAGTGAGATGTTAGTTTAGATTCTTCAATCAAGAAGTTTTTTATTTTAAAATGGTGCCAGTGAGTACTATTTTTCTCTGGGAGAAATAGTCAGTCTATCACTTCCCAAGAGGAGTGGAGACATTTTATTTTTCTGCCCTGATGTTGATGATTTTAGCAAACATTATCTAAGATCCATGCTGGTTCCCACAGAGCAGCTTAAGGTAGTATAAAGAAAAATCTTCAGTGTGGAGAACGGTGTCATGCTACAAGCAGCATTGAGGTATGTTCAGTCCTTTGTTTCTGGGGAGACTTGATACATCAGGACGGGCTGACATTATTCCCTATCTGGGGAGGGTAATCAGTATGCACTATAGCAATAATAAATGGTGTCTCTGGAATTCCCTTTTATTTTATTTTACTCATTTCAAGTGTGTTGTTGTTTCACTTTACATTTCATGTGTGGGCTGACGCTGGGAGCGGTTGCTGGCTGCTATTATGATATGTGGCTTGACAGGAGATAATATCTCTGTTTTGAGTTTTTGTATTAAGAGGGGCACATGGCTTTATTATAAAATGGAAATGCTTAGAGAAGACATGTTAATTTTTCGACCCATGCAGGTCTCGGTAAAGGCTAAGAGTTACGCCCACAGTGCGTTGGGCCTATTTTTGCGCGCTCTACTGCGCATTGTGTTTTCCGGACGGCAGCAAGGTTCTGAGGCTCCGGTGGGGCCTAGCTCAGTTTTTGTACCAGAGGGTGTAGAAAGACTTGTGACCGTTTCTCTTGCAAGGTGTATCCAGTCCATGGATTCATCCTTTACTTGTGGGATATTCTCCTTCCCTACAGGAAGTGGCAAAGAGAGCACACAGCAGAGCTGTCCATATAGCTCCCCCTCTAGCTCCACCCCCCAGTCATTCTGCCGGCTCTAAGCACTAGGGTCTCTCTCGGGAGGGTAAAGTGAATGTGGTGTTAGAATTGTAGTTTTTATTATCTTCAATCAAAAGTTTGTTATTTTAAATGGTACCGGTTTGTACTATTTACTCTCTAGCAGAAAAGTGATGAAGATTTCTGCTGAGAGGAAAATGATTTTAGCATGTTGTAACTAAAATCCATTGCTGTTCCCACACAGGACTGAGGAGTAGCAGAAAACTTCAGTTGGGGGGAACAGTTTGCAGGGGGAACTGCAATAAGGTATGTTCAATCATTTATTTCTAGACAAGACTGAGATAATGCTAGAAGAGACTGACAATATCCCCATGAGGGGAGGGTAAGCTATGTTCACAGACTTAGTAAGGAATTGAATGCTTACATAACAAGGCTAATTATGCTGGTTGACACTTATTCAGGGCAATCGATTGTTTAGCTAAGGAAAATATTGTTTGCAATACACTTTGAAAGTCCTTTTGGGTTCTTTCTGGGGTTATTACCCAAATGGCTATTTTATATTCACTTAGGAGTGATTTCTTAGGCCTCACAGCTCCGAAATAGAGTGGGAGGAGCCTAATTTCGCGCCTCAGATGCGCAGTTAGAATTGCAGAGAAGTTCATGCTGCTTCACATGGAGGGTCCTGCTGCTGTTTGAGGGCCTTAAGGAAGCTATATTCCCCCAAATCTGATCCCTAAGGGCAGGTAGGGTCACATTAAGGCTGTGGCAAGGTGCTGTAGTAATTTTAACCGGGTGTTGGCTTTAGGCTGCTCCGGTTTGGGCATTAAGGGGTTAATTGTTTTGCAACTTGTGGTGCAATCTTATTAAGGCTTTAGGTACATACTGTGAAAATTTCAAAAGGATTGCTGCATTTTTCACTGTTTTGTAAAATTGTGTGCTCTTTTTATCTCTTAAAGGCACAGTAACGTTTTTTCAAATTGTGTTTTTTTATTTGATTAAAGTGATTTCCAAGCCTGCTTGTGTATACTACTAGTCTGTTAAACATGTCTGACACTAAGGAAAATCCTTGTTCAATGTGTTTAGAAGCCATGGTGAAACCCCTTCTCAGAATGTGTCCCACTTGTACGGATATGTCTATACACTTTAAAGATCATATTGTTGCACTTAAGAATGTGGCCCAAGATGATTCTCAGACTGAAGGTAACAAGGGTAGCCCGTCTGCCTTTCCCCAAGTGTCACAACCAGTTACGCCCGCGCAAGCGACGCCTAGTACCTCTAGTGCGCCTAACCCTTTTACATTACAAGACTTAGCGGCAGTCATGGATAATTCTCTTACAGCCTTCTTATCTAAACTGCCCGTGTTACCTGCAAAGCGTGATAGCTCAGTTTTAAGAACAGATTATGAGCATTCTGACGCTTTGGTAGCCGTATCCGATACACCCTCTCAACGCTCTGAAGTAGGAGCGAGGGATTTGATGTCTGAGGGAGAAGTCTCTGATTCAGGAAGGGTTCCTCCTCAGACAGATTCAGATACATTGGCTTTTAAATTTAAACTAGAACACCTCCACGTTTTGCTTAGGGAGGTATTAGCTACTCTGGATGACTGCGACCCTTTGGTGATCCCCGAGAAATTGTGTAAAATGGACAAGTACCTAGAGGTCCCTGTTTACACGGATGCGTTTCCGGTCCCTAAGAGGATTGCGGATATAGTTACTAGGGAGTGGGATAGACCAGGTGTTCCCTTTGTTCCCCCTCCTGTTTTTAAGAAAATGTTCCCCATATCTGATCCTGTGCGGGACTCGTGGCAGATGGTCCCTAAGTTGGAGGGGGCTGTTTCTTCACTTGCTAAACGCACAACCATACCAATTGAAGACAGTTGTGCTTTTAAAGACCCTATGGATAAAAAATTAGAGGGTTTACTTAAGAAAATGTTTGTTCAACAAGGTTTTCTTCTCCAGCCTATTGCCTGCATTATTCCTGTAACTACTGCAGCCGCTTTCTGGTTTTAGGCGCTGGAAGACTCGCTCCAGACGGAGACCTCATATGAGGAAATTATGGATAGAATTAAGGCTCTAAAGCTAGCTAATTCTTTTATCACTGACGCCGCTTTTCAAATAGCTAAGTTGGCGTAAAAAAATTCAGATTTCGCCATTTTGGCGTGCAGGGCGCTATGGCTAAAGTCCTGGTCGGCCGATGTGTCGTCTAAATCCAAGCTTTTGAACATCCCTTTCAAAGGAATGACCCTCTTCGGGCCTGAATTGAAAGAGATTATTTCAGAAATCACCGGGGGAAGAGGCCATGCTCTCCCTCAGGACAAGTCCTTTAAGACAAAGATCAAAGCTAATTTTCGTTCCTTTCGTAATTTCAGGAACGGCCCGCTTCATCCTCTCCGGCTGCAAAGCAAGAGGGTAACGCTTCACAGCCCAAGGCAACCTGTACACCTTACCAGGGTAAATAGGCCAAAAAGCCTGCAGCTGCCACCAAGACAGCATGAAGGGGTAGCCCCCGATCCGGGACCGGATCTAGTAGGGGCAGACTCTCTCTCTTCGCTCAGGCCTGGGCAAGAGATGTACACGATCCTTGGGCGTTAGATATTGTATCCCAGGGATATCTTCTAGAATTCAAGGGTTCTCCTCCAAGGGGGAGGTTCCACATTTCTCGTCTGTCTACAGATCAGACAAAGAAAGAGGCGTTTTTACGCTGTGTAGAAGATCTACATATAATGGGAGTGATCCACCCAGTTCCAATGGCGGAACAAGGATTGGGTTTTTACTCAAACCTGTTTGTGGTTCCCAAAAAAGAGGGAACTTTCAGACCCATCCTGAATCTAAAAATTCTAAACAGATTCCTCAGTGTCCCATCATTCAAAATGGAGACCATTCGGACAATCTTACCAATGATCCAGGAAGGTCAATATATGACTACCGTGGATCTAAAGAATGCATACCTACACATTCCTATCCACAAAGATCATCACCAGTTTCTCAGGTTCGCTTTTCTGGACAAGCATTACCAGTTTGTGGCTCTTCCTTTCGGCTTAGCCACTGCTCCTAGAATTTTCACAAAAGTACTAGGGTCCCTCCTAGCGGTTCTAAGACCTCGGGGCATAGCAGTGGCGCCTTACCTAGTCGATATCTTAATTCAGGCGCCGTCTTTCCAAAGAGCCAAGTCTCACACGGAGATTGTATTGGCCTTTCTGAGGTCTCACGGGTGGAAGGTGAACATCAAAAAGAGTTCTCTTTCCCCTCTCACAAGGGTTCCCTAGGGACTCTAATAGACTCGGTAGAAATGAAAATATTTCTGACGGAGGTCAAAAAATTAAAACTCTTAACCACTTGCCGAGTTCTTCATTCCGTTCCCCGGGCATCTGTGGCTCAGTGCATGGAGACAATCGGATTAATGGTTGCGGCAATGGACATAGTCCCTTTTGCTCGGATACACCTCAGACCACTGCAACTATGCATGCTCAAACAGTGGAATGGGGATTATGCAGATTTGTCTCCTCAAATTCAGTTGGACCAGGAGACCAGAGATTCTCTGGTGGTTGTCTCAGGATCACCTGTCTCAGGGAATATGTTTCCGCAGGCCAGAGTGGATCATTGTAACGACCGACGCCAGTCTGTTAGGCTGGGGTGCGGTCTGGGACTCCCTGAAAGCTCAGGGCTTATGGTCTTGGGAAGAAAATCTTCTCCCAATTAACATTCTGGAACTGAGGGCGATATTCAACGCTCTTCAGGCATGACCTCAACTAGCTGCGGCCAAATTCATCAGATTTCAGTCGGACAACATCACGACTGTAGCTTACGTCAATCATCAGGGGGGAACAAAGAGTTCCCTAGCGATGACGGAAGTAACCAAAATAATCAGGTGGGCGGAGGATCACTCCTGCCAGCTCTCAGCAATTCACATCCCAGGAGTAGACAACTGGGAGGCAGATTTCCTAAGTCGTCAGACTTTTCACCCGGGGTAGTGGGAACTCCACCCGGAGGTGTTTGCCCAGCTGACTCGGCTTTTGGGCACTCCAGAGTTGGATCTGATGGTGTCCCGTCAGAACACCAAACTTCCTCTCTACGGGTCCAGGTCCCGGGACCCCAAGGCGGTATTGATAGATGCTCTAGCAGCGCCTTGGTCCTTGTATCTGGCTTATGTTTTTCCACCGTTTCCCCTTCTCCCTCGTCTGGTCGCCAGAATCAAGCAGGAGAAGGCTTTGGTGATTCTGATAGCGCCTGCGTGGCAACGCAGGACTTGGTATGCAGACCTAGTGGACATGTCATCTGTCCCACCATGGACACTGCCAATGAGGCAGGATCTTCTAATACAGGGTTCATTCAAGCATCCAAATCTAGTTTCTCTACGTCTGACTGCTTGGAGATTGAACGCTTAATTCTATCAAAGCGTGGTTTCTCTGAGTCGGTTATAGATACTCTGATTCAGGCTAGAAAGCCTGTCACCAGGAAAATCTACCATAAGATATGGCAGAAATATCTGGGTTGGTGTGAATCCAAGGGTTACTCATGAAGTAAGATTAGGATTCCCAGGATATTGTCTTTCCTCCATGAAGGATTGGAGAGAGGATTGTCAGCTAGTTCCTTAAAGGGACAGATATCTGCTCTGTCTATCCTTTTACACAAGCGTCTGGCAGAGGTACCAGATGTTCAAGCGTTTGTTCATGCTTTACTCAGAATCAAGCCTGTCTATAAACCTGTGGCTCCGCCATGGAGTCTAAATCTAGTTCTTTCAGTTCTTCAAGGGGTTCCGTTTGAACCTTTACATTCCATAGATATTAAGTTGTTATCTTGGAAAGTTTTGTTTTTGGTAGCTATCTCTTCTGCTCGAACAGTTTCAGAATTATCTGCTTTACAGTGTGATTCACCTTACCTGGTGTTCCATGCAGATAAGGTAGTTTTGCGTACCAAGCCTGGTTTTCTTCTTAAAGTTGTTTCTAACAAGAATATTAATCAGGAAATAGTTGTTCCTTCTATGTGTCCTAATCCATCTTCGAAGAAGGAACGTCTCTTACACAATCTTGATGTAGTTTGTGCTTTAAAGTTCTATTTACAAGCAACTAAGGATTTCAGACAAACATCCTCCTTGTTTGTCATCTATTCTGGTAAGAGGAGAGGTCAGAAAGCGACTGCTACCTCTTTCCTTTTGGCTGTAAAGCATCATCCGTTTGGCCTATGAGACTGCTGGCCAGCAGCCTCCTGAAACAATTACTGCTCATTCTACTAGAGCAGTGGCTTCCACAGGGGTTTTCAAAAATGAGGCTTCTGTTGAACAGATTTGTAAGGCAGCGACTTGGTCTTCACTGCATACTTTTTCCAAATTTTACAAATTCGATACTCTTGCTTCTTCGGAGGCTATTTTTGGGAGAAAGGTTTTGCAAGCAGTGGTGCCTTCCGTTTAAGGTACCTGTCTTGTTCCCTCCCTTCATCTGTGTCCTAAAGCTTTGGTATTGGTATCCCACAAGTAAAGGATGAATCCGTGGACTGGATACACCTTGCAAGAGAAAACAGAATTTATGCTTACCTGATATATTACTTTCTCTTGCGGTGTATCCAGTCCACGGCCCGCCCTGGCATTTAAGTCAGGTAACATTTTTTGTTTAAACTACAGTCACCACTGCACCCTATGGTTTCTCCTTTTTCTTCCTAACCTTTGGTCGAATGACTGGGGGGTGGAGCTATATGTACAGCTCTGCTGTGTGCTCTCTTTGCCACTTCCTGTAGGGAAGGAGAGTATCCCACAAGTAAAGGATGAATCCGTGGACTGGATACACCGCAAGAGAAAGTAATTTATCAGGTAAGCATAAATTCTGTTTTTCTTCAGTGTGATCTGGGGGCAGGTAGGCGCCGCAGCAGAGCTGTGGCGAGGTGCAGGGGCCGGAATTGATATAGTTTTAATATACTGATAAAATTGTTATTTAATTGATATATACCATATCCTAACAAGTGGTGCAATATTGTTAAGCTATTTTGGGCACATAAGGGCAATTTTTATTGCTGAAAACGTTGTTTTGTCTAATAACAGAAAAATTGTTGCGCTTTTATTATTTAAAGGCGCAGTACACTTTTTAGTTGAAAATTTTTTAATATATGTTTTGACTTCAGAGTACCATATATCAAGCATAAAACGACTATTGTTGCTATTGCTAGTCTGTTTAACATGTCTGAACTTGAGGAAAATACTTGTTCTATGTGTTTAGATGCCATTGTGGAACCCCCTCTTTTTGTCCCTCATGTACTCAAAAGGCCTTACAATGTAACGAGCAAATTTTCTTTATGGAAAATATGTCTAAGGATACTTCTCAGTCTGATGAGAATCGGGGTATGCCGCTACTTTCTCCCCAATCGTCACAACCTTTAACGCCCACCCAAGCGACGCCGGGTTCTTCAACCGCGTCTTCTTCACTTACTCTGCAGGATATGGCTGCAGTTATGTCATCTACCCTTACAGAGGTTTTATCTAAGTTGCCAGTATTACAGAGAAAACGCAGTAGGACAGAAGTCTATTTGAATAATGCGACCTCTGATGCTTTGTTGGCTATTTCCGATGTACCCTCACAGGGATCTGATTTGGTGGTCAGGGAACTACTGTCTGAGGGGGAACTTTCTGATTCGGAAAGTGTGTTACCTCAGACGGACTCGGATGTCATCTCCTTTAGATTTCAGCTTGAACACCTCGGCCTGTTGCTTTGGGAAGTTTTAGCGACTCTGGATGACTGTGACTCTATTGTGGTACCACCAGAGAAATTGTGTAAGATGGAAAAATTCTTAGAGGTGCCTGCTTACTCTGATGTTTTTCCGGTTCCTAAAAGAATCTCGAAAATTGTTATATGGGAATGGGAAAGAACGGGTATCCCGTTTTCACCTTCTCCTAATTTTAAGAAAATGTATTTAATATCTGACACTATTCGGGACTCTTGGCAGACAGTCCCTAAGGTGGAGGGACCTATATCTATCTACCCTGGCTAAGCGTACCACTATTACTATTGAGGACAGTTGTGCTTTCAAAGACCCTATGGATAAGAAATTGGCGGGTCTTCTAAAGTTATTTATTTATCAGGGTTTCCTTTTACAACCGACAGCCTGCATTGTACCAGTTACCACTGCGGCGGTTTTCTGGTTTGATGCCTTAGAAGAGTCTCTTAAGACTGAGACTCCTTTAGAGGAAATTCTAGATAGAATTAAGGCTCTTAAGCTGGCTAATTCTTTTATTACGGACGCCGCCTTTCAGATTGCCAAGTTGGTGGCTAAGAATGCCGGATTTGCCATTTTAGCGCGTAGAGCGTTATGGTTAAAGTCTTGGTCTGCTGATGTGTCATCTAAGTCAAAGCTTTTAGCTATTCCTTTCAAAGGGAAAACCCTATTCGGGCCTGACTTGAAAGAAATCATTCCTGACATTACAGGAGGTAAGGGTCATCTCCTACCTCAGGATAAAGCAGCTAAACTGAAGGGTAAACAAATAATTTCTTTCATGTAATTGGCAAGAGTCTAAGAGCTAGTGACATACAGGATATACAATCCTACCAGGAGGGGCAAAGTTTCCCAAACCTCAAAATGCCTATAAATACACCCATCACCACACCCACAATTCAGTTTTACAAACTTTGCCTCCTATGGAGGTGGTGAAGTAAGTTTGTGCTAAGATTTCTACGTTGATATGCGCTTCTCAGCATTGTTGAAGCCCGATTCCTCTCAGAGTACAGCAAATGTCAGAGGGACGTGAAGGGAGTATCATTTATTGAATACGATGATTTCCCTAACGGGGGTCTATTTCATGGGTTCTCTGTTATCGGTCGTAGAGATTCATCTCCTACCTCCCTTTTCAGATCGACGATATACTCTGTTTACCATTACCTCTACTAATAACTGTTTTAGTACTGGTTTGGCTATCTGCTATATGTGGATGGGTGTCTTTTGGTAAGTATGTTTTTATTACTTAAGACACTCTCAGCTATGGTTTGGCACTTTATGCAATTATATAAAGTTCTAAATATATGTTTTGTACTTATATTTGCCATGAGTCAGGTTCATGTATTTCCTTCTGCAGACTGTCAGTTTCATATTTGGGAATATAAACACTTTAAGAATTTTATTTCTTACCTGGGGTTTAGTCTTTTTTTCAATTTGACTACTTTTTTGCAATTGCGGGTGTTAGGCCCGCGGGTGCGTCAAATGCTAGACTTTATTGCGTCATTTTTGGCGCAAACTCTTTTTGGCGCGAAAAGATACGTTTATGACGCAACTTCGTCATTTCCGGCGCCATACATGACGCCGAGACCTTTAAAACGGCGGCGTCATTAGTGATGCAAGTGTGTCATATCCGGTCATTTTTTTCATTATTTCAATACCCCATTGATGTTTGCCTCCTGCTTTCTTCTCTAGCAAGAGGCCTATGCTTTTGCATTTTTTCCCATTCCTGAAACTGTCATTTAAGGAAATAGATAATTTTACTTTATATGTTGTTTTTTCTTTTACATTGAGCAAGATGTCCCAATTTGATCCTGTCTCTGAAGTTTCTGCTGGAACATTGCTGCCTGACATTGGTTCTACCAAAGCTAAGTGCATTTGTTGTAAAATTGTAGAAATTATTCCACCGAATGTCATTTGTAATAGTTGTCATGATAAACGTTTACATGCAGATAGTGTATCCATCAGTAATAGTACATTGCCAGTTGCAGTTCCTTCAACTTCTAATGTGCATGATATACCTGTAAATTTTAAAGAATTTGTTTCTGATTCTATTATGAAGGCTTTGTCTGCTTTTCCACCTTCTAATGAACGTAAAAGGTCTTTTTAAACTTCTCATTTAGCTGATGAAATTTCAAATGACCAACAACATAATAATTCATCCTCTTTTGATGAGGATCTTTCTGAAACAGAAGATCCTTCCTCAGATATTGACACTGACAAATCTACTTATTTATTTAATAAATAGTATATGCGTTCTTTATTAAAAGAAGTGTTAATTACTTTGGATATTGAGGTAACCAGTCCTATTGACGTTCAGTCTAATAAACGTTTAAATGCTGTTTTTAAACCTCCTGTGCTTTCCCCAGGTGTTTTTTCCATTCCCGAGGCTATTTCTGATATGCTTTCTAGGGAATGGAGTAAGCCAGGTACTTGCTTTATTCCTACTTCAAGGTTTAAGAGATTGTATCCTTTACCAGCAAAATCTATAGAGTTTTGGGAAAAGATCCCCAAAGTTGATGGGGCTATTTCTACTCTTGCTAAACGTACCACTATTCCTATGGAAGATAGCACTTCCTTTAAGGATCCTTTAGATAGGAAGCTTGAATCTTATCTAAGGAAGGCCTATTTATATTCAGGTTATCTTCTCAGACCTGCTATTTCTTTGGGTGATGTTGTGGCTGCATCAACTTTCTGGTTGGAAAATTTAGCGCAACGTGAATTAGATTTTGACATATCTAGCATTGTTCGCTTACTGCAACATGCTAATCATTTTATTTGTGATGCCATTTTTGATATCAAAATTGATGTTAGATCCATGTCTTTAGCTATATTAGCTAGAAGAGCTTTGTGGCTTAAATCTTGGAATGCTGATATGACATCTAAATCTAGATTACTATCTCTTTTTTTCCAAGGTAATAATTTATTTGGTTCTCAGTTGGATTCTATTATTTCAACTATCACTGGAGGAAAAGGAGTTTTTTTGCCTCAGGATAAAAAACCTAAGGGTAAATCTAAGGCTTCTAACCGTTTTCGTTCCTTTCGTCAGAATAAGGAACAAAAATTCAATCCTCCTCCCAAGGAATCTGCTTCCAGTTGAAAGCCTTCCTCAAATTGGAATAAATCCAAGCCATTTAGGAAACCAAAGTCTGCCCCTAAGTCTGCATGAAGGTGCGGCCCTCATTCCAGCTCAGCTGGTAGGGGGCAGATTAAGGTTTTTCAAGGATTTTTGGATTAAATCATTGGATTCAGAGCATTGTCTCTCAAGGGTATCGAATAGGATTCAGAGTAAGACCTCCTGTGAGAAGATTTTTTCTCTCACACATCCCTGTAAATCCAGTAAAAGCTCAGCCTTTTCTGAAGTGTGCTTCAGACCTGGAGTCTTCAGGGGTAATAATGCCAGTTCCTCTTCAGGAACAAGGTTTGGGGTTTTATTCAAACCTATTCATTGTACCAAAGAAAGAAAATTTGTTCAGACCATTTCTGGATCTGAAAATTTTTAATCGTTATGTAAGAGTACCAACTTTCAAGATGGTGACTATTCTGCCTTTTGTTCAGCAAGGACATTATATGTCCACAATAGACTTGCAAGATGCATACCTTCATATTCAGATTCATCCAGAACACTATCAGTTTCTGAGATTCTCTTTTCTAGACAAGCATTACCAATTTGTTGCTCTTCCATTTGGCCTAGCAACAGCTCCAAGAATCTTTTCAAAGGTTCTGGGTGCCCTACTCTCTGTAATCAGAGAACAGGGTAGTGCGGTGTTTCCTTATTTGGACGATATCTTGGTACTAGCTCAGTCTTTACATACTGCAGAATCTCACATGAATCAACTAGTGTTGTTTCTTCGGAAACATGGTTGGAGGATCAATTTACCAAAAAGTTTCTTGATTCCTCAGACAAGGGTCACCTTTTTAGGTTTCCAGATAGATTCAGTGTCCATGACTCTCTCTCTAACAGACAAGAGACGTTTAAAATTGGTCGCAGCATGCCGGCACCTTCAGTCTCAGTCATTCCCTTCAGTGGCTATGTGCATGGAAGTTTTAGGTCTCATGACTGCAGCATCGGACGCGATCCCTTTTGCTCGTTTTCATATGAGACCTCTATAGCTTTGCATGCTGAATCAGTGGTGCAGGGATTATACAAAGATATCACAATTAATATCCTTGAATCCTAATGTACCACACTCTCTGACATGGTGGATAGATCACCATCGTTTGGTTCAAGGGGCCTCTTTTGTTCGGCCAACCTGGACTGTGATCTCAATAGATGCGAGTCTTTCAGGTTGGGGAGCTCTGACAGCACAAGGGGTTTGGAAATCTCAAGAGGCGAGATTACCAATAAATATTTTAGAACTCCGTGCAATTCTCAGGTCTCTTCAGTCTTGGCCTCTGCTAAAGAGAGAACCGTTCATTTGTTTTCAGACAGACAATATCACAACCGTGGCTCATGTCAATCATCAGGGTGGGACTCGCAGTTCTCAAGCTATGAAAGAAGTATCTCGGATACTTGCTTGGGCGGAATCCAGCTCCTGTCTAATCTCTGCTGTGCATATCCCAGGGGTAGACAATTGGGAGGCGGATTATCTCAGCCGCCAGACTTTACATCCAGGGGAGTGGTCTCTCCATCCAGATGTGTTTTCTCAGATTGTTCAGATGTGGGGTCTTCCAGAGAGAGATCTCATGGCCTCTCATCTAAACAAGAAACTTCCCAGATACCTGTCCAGGGATGTTCAGGTGGAAGTAGTGGCTGCACTGACACTTCCTTGGTGTTATGCTCCTGCTTACATCTTCCCGCCTCTAGTTCTCCTTCCAAGAGTGATCTCCAAAATCATCATGGAACAGTTGTTTGTGTCGCTGGTGGCTCCAGCATGGCCACACAGGTTTTGGTATGCCGATCTGGTGTGAATGTCCAGTTTGCCCGCCTTGGCCACTTCAGTTATGGCCGGACCTACTATCTCAAGGTCAGTTTTTCCATCAGGATCTCAAATAATTAAATTTGAAGGTATGGAAATTGAACGTTTAGTTCTAAGTCATAGAGGTTTCTCTGACTCAGTGATTAATACTATGTTACAAGCTCGTAAATCTGTCTCTAGAAAGATTTATTATAGAGTTTGGAAGACTTACATTTCATGGTGTTCTTCTCATAAATTATCCTGGCATTCTTTTAGAATTCCTAGAATTTTACAGTTCCTTCAGGATGGTCTGGATAAGGGTTTGTCTGCAAGTTCCTTGAAAGGACAAATCTCCGCTCTTTCTGTCTTATTTCACAGAAAGATTGCTATACTTCCTGATATTCACTGTTTTGTACAGGCTTTTGTTCGTATTAAGCCTGTCATTAAATCAATTTCTCCTCCTTGGAGTCTTAATTTGGTTCTGAAGGCGTTACCGGCTCCTCCATTTGAGCCTATGCATTCTTTGGACATTAAACTACTTTCCTGGAAAGTGTTGTTTCTTTTGGCTATCTGCTCTTTCTTGTGAGTCTTCTTTTCTGATTTTTCATCAGGATAAGGCAGTTTTGTGGACTTCTTTTCAATTTTTACCTAAGGTTGTGAATTCTAACAACATTAGTAGAGAAATTGTTGTTCCTTCTTTATGTCCTAATCCTAAGAATTCTTTGGAGAGATCCTTACATTCTTTGGATGTGGTAAGAGCTTTGAAATATTATGTGGAAGCTACTAAAATTTTTAGGAAGACTTCCAGTCTATTTGTTTTATTTTCTGGTCCTAGGAAAGGTCAGAAAGCTTTTGCTATTTCCTTGGCTTCTTGGTTGAAACTTTTGATTCATCAAGCTTATTTGGAGTCGGGTCAAACCCCGCCTCAGAGAATTACAGCTCATTCTACTAGATCAGTCTCCACTTCGTGGGCTTTTAAGAATGAAGCTTCAGTTGATCAGATTTGCAAAGCAGCAACTTGGTCCTCTTTGCATACATTTACTAAATTCTACCCTTTTGATGTATCTGCTTCTTCGGAAGCAGTTTTTGGTAGAAAAGTTCTTCAGGCAGCTGTTTCAGTTTGATTCTTCTGCTTTTGATTTAAGTTTTTTTCTTTCAAATATGAAATAAACTTATTTTTTTTGGGTTGTGGACTAATGTTTTCAGCGGAATATGGCTGTTTTTATTTTTATTCCCTCCCTCTCTAGTGACTCTTGAGTGGAAGATAAAGGGTGGGCCTCATGGACTCTTGCCAATATGAAAGAAATGAATTTATCAGGTAAGTTCTTACATAAATTATGTTTTCTTTCATGTAATTGGCAAGAGTCCATGAGGCCCACCCTTTTTATGGTGGTTATGATTTTTTGTATAAAGCACAATTATATCCAAATTTCCTTTGTTGGTGCTTTCTACTCCTTTCTTTATCACCCCACTGCTTGGCTATTCGTTAAACTGAATTGTGGGTGTGGTGAGGGGTGTATTTATAGGCATTTTGAGGTTTGGGAAACTTTGCCCCTCCTGGTAGGATTGTATATCCCATATGTCACTAGCTCATGGACTCTTGCCAATATGAAAGAAATGAATTTATCAGGTAAGTTCTTACATAAATTATGTTTTGTTCCTTTCAGAACTTCAAAGGAATCCCCACTTCTTCTTCCGCTAAACGGGAAGGGAATTTTGCTCAAGCCAAGGCCATCTGGAGACCCAACCAGGCTTGGAACAAAGGTAAACAACCCAAGAAGGTCACTGCCGCTCCCAAGACAGCATAAAGGGACGGCCCCCGATCCGGGACCGGATCTAGTAGGGGGCAGACTTTCTCTCTTTGCCCAGGCTTGGGTAAGAGATGTTCAGGACCCCTGGACACTGGACCTTGAAATTAAAAAATTCTCTCCCAAGGGGGAGGTTTCTTCTTTCACTATTGTCTGTAGACCAGATAAAAAGAGAGGCATTCTTACGTTGTGTAAAAGACCTCTCTACTATGGGAGTAATCCGTCCCGTTCCAATACTGGAACAGGGGCAGGGGTTTTACTCAAATATTTTCGTGGTTCCCAAAAAAGAGGGAACGTTCAGACCCATTTTAGAGTCTAAACAAGTTTCTCAGAGTCCCATCCTTCAAGATGGAGACTATTTGAACAATTCTACCATTTATCCAGGAGGGTCAATATAGGACTACCGTGGACTTGAATGATGCATATCTTCATATTCCTATCCACAAGGATCATCATCAGTTCCTAAGGTTTGCCTTCTTGGACAAACATTTTCAGTTTGTGGCTCTTCCCTTCGGGTTGACCACAGCACCCAGGATCTTCACGAAAAGTTCTAGGGTCCCTTCTGGCGGTTCTCAGGCCGCGGGTTTTGCAGTGGCGCCTTATCTAGACGATATTCCGATCCAGGCGTCGCCTTACCATCTGACAGTCTCATACAGATATGGTTCTGTCTTTTTTCTGTGGACTCACGGGTGGAAGTTGAATCTAGCAAAGAGTTAATTAATTCCACAGACCAGGGTTCCCTTCCTGGGAACTCTAATAGATTCCATATCCATGAGAATTTTCTTGATAGAGGTCAGAAAGTTAAAGATTCTGAATACATGCCGAGCCCTTCAGTCCAATCCTCGGCCATCAGTAGCTCAGTGCATGGAGGTAATTGGATTGATGGTGGCGGCAATGGACATCATTCCGTTTGCTCGTTTTCATCTCAGACCGCTACAACTGAACATGCTCAGGCAGTGGAATGGAGATTATGCAGATCTGTCTCCTCAGATAGATCTGGATCAGGAGACAAGAGACTCTCTTCTTTGGTGGTTGTTGCCGGATCATCTGTCCCAAGGGTCGTGCTTCCGCAGTCCCTCATGGGTGATAGTGACAACGGACGCCAGCCTACTAGGTTGGGTTGCAGTCTGGAATTCCCTGAAGGCTCAGGGTGTGTGGACTCGTTCAGAGTCTCTTATTCCAATCAATATTCTGGAATTGAGAGCAATATTCAATGCGCTTCAGGCTTGGCCTCAGTTGGCTTCGGCCAAATTCATCCGTTTTTTATCTAAGCGGGGGTTCTCTGATTCGGTCATTGATACTTTGAGTCAGGCACGTAAGCCTGTTACTAGAAAGATCTACCATAAGATATGGCGTAAATATCTTTATTGGTGCGAATCCAAGGGCTACTCATGGAGTAGGGTTAGGATTCTGTCTTTTCTCCAAGAAGGATTTGAGAAAGGGTGATCAGCGAGTTCCTTAAAGGGACAAATCTCTGCTTTGTCAATTTTGCTACACAAACGTTTGGCAGATGTTCCAGACGTTCAGTCTTTTTGTCAGGATCTAACCAGAATTAAGCCTGTGTTTAGACCAATTGCTCCACCCTGGAGTTTGAATTTAGTTCCGTTTGAACCCATGCATTCCATATATATTAAGTTGTTATCTTGAAAAGTTTTATTTTTGGTTGCTATTTCTTCTGCTCGTAGAGATTCTGAGCTTTCAGCGTTACAATGTTACTCGCCTTAACTTATCTTTCATTCTGATAAGGTGGTTTTACGTACCAAACCTGGTTTCCTTCCCAAGGTTGTTTCTAATAAGAATATTAATCTGGAAATTGTTGTTCCTTTATCATGTCCTAATCCTTCTTCTAGGATTGCATAACGTAGACGTGGTCCGTGCCCTGAAGTTTTACTTGCAGGCGACTAAGGAATTTCGTCAATCATCTTCATTATTTGTTGTTTTTCCTGGAAAGCGTAGGGGCCAAAAAGCTACGGCTACCTCTCTTTCTTTTTTGCTGAAGACTATCATCCGTTTGGCATATGAGACTGCTGGACAGCAGCCTCCTGAAAGAATTACGGCTCATTCTACTAGGGCTGTGGCTTCTTCATGGGTATTTAAAAACTTTGCTTCTGTTGAACAGATTTGCAAGGCTGCAACTTGGTCGTCTCTTCACACTTTTTCCAAATTTTCCAAATTTGATACTTCTTCTTCCGAGGCTATTTTTGGGAGAAAAGTTCTTCAAGTAGTGGTTCCTTCTGTTTAGGTTCCCTGTCTTGTCCTTCCCTTTCATCCGTGTCCTATAGCTTTGGTATTGTATCCCATAAGTAAGGATGAAATCCGTGGACTTGTCATATCTTGTAAAAGAAAAGGAAATTTATGCTTACCTGATAAATTTCTTTCTTTTACGATATGACGAGTCCACGGCCATTTTCGGGCCTGATAAATTTCTTTCTTTTATGATATGACGAGTCCACGGGTCATTTCTAAGACAGGTATTTATTTTGGTTAAACTTCAGTTACCTCTGCACCTTTGACTTTTCCTTTCTCTTCCTAACTTTGGTCGAATGACTGGAGGGGGAGGGAAGGGAGGAGCTATATATACAGCTCTGCTGTGGTGCTCTTTGCCACTTTCTGTTGAACAGGAGGCGTAATCCCATAAGTAAGGATGAAATCTGTGGACTCGTCATATCGTAAAACAAATAAATTTATCAGGTAAGCATAAATTTCCTTTTCATTAGTGTCCCTTGGTAAGTGTGTTTAACCTTTTTAAATGGGTTAAAACACACACACACACACACACACACACACACACATACATACATACATATTCACATATATATATACACACATACACACACACATATATATTACATACACACACACACACACACTACTGTTCTGTAGGCACAACATAATCTGGAGCCGCAGTGCTTTTGTAGCTGTCAAGCTAGTCTTTAACTATGTGTATTGACCCTATAGTAACTAAGGGACACATGCAAAAATTACATGATATAACAAATCACAGCTTGTCATTTTTCTTTTATAATGTCTCTCTTAATTTAGAAATTATTGTTGTGATTTTATAGGCTCATTACTTTTTTTGTGCTACATTTTAGGGAGGAATCCTCATTTGCTGTGAACTCATGGTTTAATTGGGTATAAAGATGAGTATAAGCAGTGATGAGGTTAACTTCCTGGTGTACAGATACTTACAAGAATCAGGTGAGTGAGTTTATTGAACACTTTATTAATGTATAATAAGACTTTTTTGTGAATTGTATTTCCCTAATGCTCAGAGGTCTTAGTATGAGCAAAAGGCTCAAAGCATTATTTCAATTATAGTTTTATAATCTGAATTATTATTTCTTTTTAAAGACACAATGAGTCCACGGATTTCATCCTTACTTGTGGGATTTACGCCTCCTGGTCAGCAGCAGGAGGCAAAAAGCACCACAGCAGAGCTGTTATAACTCCTCCCTTCCCTCCCACCCAGGTCATTCTCTTTGCCTATGTTAGTGATAGGAAGAGTTAAAGTGAGGTGTAGGATTAGATTCTTCAATCAAGAGTTTTTTTATTTTTAAAGTAGTTCAAGATTGTGCTGCTTTGTTCTAGGGTGTAGCCGTAGTCCAGATCAGTCTCTTCAGTAGAGCTTTTGGTGGCTTTAAAGCAATGTGAACTGGTGGGACATAATTATCACTGCACCTCCCATATATTGATGCTGCCCTAATCCTGATAGCCTAAGCAAACTTAACTCAGGCTTCATCATTTTCCACAGGGCTATAGGAGGGAGAGGACCTCTTATACCTGCTGGACTGTCCTGCTGTCGGACAGCATCAAGGTAAGTGCTGACATTTTTTATTCTGGGAACAATCAAAGACTCAGAGGAGAGTGGGCACTTTAATCTGATTTTCACATAAGGCTCAGCAATATGGGACTCTTGTGATTGGGACATTATGTTCTCTAAGTATGGAGAGCTGTATTGACAGCTTAAGTACAGGCACTGGGGCTGGGAGTTAAGCCATATTGTTTTTCACTTTAGTTTATTTTTTTCTATGCAAAGCCGGTGGGGTTGTGTGGTTTTTTACTAACGCCCACGATGGGCGGGGCTACGTTTTTGCGCACTTTCTAGTAACAACTGCGCAGTTCTCAGTCGTTGTCTGAACACAGAGCTGTTCCGGGTACTCTGGGGTTGTTGTACAAACGGCTGGAGCATCGCACTAGAACCGAGAGAGAGAGCAGTGGTTCCGGGCGGCAGGGGTGTCTGAATATTATTATATTTATCTGAGGATACGCTTTTTTTCTTTCTGCAAGGAAAATAGAACAATTTTTCTCAAATAACTTAACATTTGAAAAAATACTGTGACTTTAAATTTTAAATGGAAACTATTTAAATTTTGTGGTTTAATTTGGGGCACATTTTTTTCTACCTGCACTTAAAATGTCTATTTTCAAAATTTAAAGGGCCAGTAACGTTTTTTTGTAATAAGATTTTTTTATATCAATGTTTTATTTCATTGTTTTTCTTCTGTGCTTCAACATGGACATAGGAGCTGTACAAGAGGTTACTGCTCCATGTGTTTGGATGCCAACGTGAAACCACCAATCCCTTTCTGTCCCTCATGTATTGAGAGGGTTCTAAGTTATAGAGAACAGATTTTTGATTAACAAAATCTTTCAAAGGCGGATGCTTCTCAGAAATCTAATGACGAGGTTCAGAGTATGCCGCAGCTTTCTCCCCAAGCGTCCCACACTTTAACGCCCGCTCAAGCAGTGCCTTGTATTTCTTCTCTAGCTTCTACTGCAGTTACGTTAAAAGACATAGCTGCGGTTATGTCTTCTACACTTACTGATGCGTTGTCTGCCTTTCCTATACTTCAAGGCAAACATAAAAGGAAGGACAACTATGTGGTCAATGAAGTTTCTGATGCTATGGTGGCAATCTCGGATGTACCCTCTCAGGGATCTGAGATGGAGGGTATGGAGGTTCTATCGGAAGGTGAAATTTCAGACTCGGGGAGTTCCTTACCTTTGACTAATTCGGAAGTTGTCTCGTTCAGGTTTAAACTAGAACACCGCCTGTTACTCAGGGAGGTCTTAGTGACTTTGGACGACTGTGACTCCATGGTAGTGGTCGTTCCTTAGAAATCAAGTAAGTTGGACAAATACTTCCTTCTTACTCAGATGTTTTTCCAGTTCCCAAGTGAACTTCGGAGATTATTTCTAAGGAATGGGAGAGACCAGGTATTCCCTTCTCTCCTATTTTCAAAAAGATGTTCCCAATAGCTGACAATGTCAGGGAAACTTGGCAGATGGTTCCGAAGGTGGAGGGGGCTATTTCCACTTTGGCGAAATGAACTACTATTCTTATTGAGGATAGTTGTGCCTTCAAAGACCCTATGGACAAGAAGTTGGAGGGTCTACTTAAAAAGATCTATGTTCACCAGGGTTTGCTATTACAACCGGCTGCGTGCATCGCTACTGTAACTAGTGCGGCAGCTTATTGGTTCGATGCTCTTGCGGAGTCTCTTAAGACTGAGACTTCTTCAGAGGAAATCCATTAAAGCTCTGAAATTAGCCAATTCTTTTATTACAGATGCTTCTCTGCAAATTACTAAATTGGCTGCTAAGAGTTCAGGTTTATGTATCCTAGCCCGCAGAGCCATATGGTTGAAGCCTTGGTCTGCGGATGTATCATCCAAGTCTAAGCTCCTGGCAATTCCTTACAAGGGAAAGACCATATTTGGACCTGGCTTGAAGGAAATTATCTCTGACATCACGGGAGGCAAGGGTCATCTCCTTCCTCAAGATAAAAGAACCAAGCAGAAATGACGACAAAGTAATTTCCGTTCCTTACGAAATTTTAAGGGAAATTCCTTCTCTTCTTCCTCTAAACAGGAAGGAAACTATTCACAATCTAAGTCTACTTGGAGACCCAACCAATCTTGGAACAAGGGTAAACAATCCAAGAAACCTGCTGCAGATTCCAAGTCAGCATGAAGGGTTTGCCCCCTATCCGGGACCGGATCTGGTAGGGGGCAGACTTTCCTTCTTCATTCAGGCTTGGGTGCGGGATGTTCAGGATCCCTGGGCTGTAGAAATAGTGTCTCAGGGATACAAACTGGAGTTCAGAAATTCTCCTCCCTGAGGAAGATTTCTTCTTTCAAGATTATCTGCAGACCAGATAAAAAGAGAGGCGTTCTTACATTGTGTAAGAGACCTCTCCCATGGGAGTAATTTGTCCCGTTCCAATACAGGAACAGGGGCAGGGTTTTTATTCAAATCGGTTTGTAGTCCCCAAAAAGGAGGGAACCTTCAGACCTATCTTAGACCTCGAGTCTAAACAAGTTTCTCAGAGTTCCATCATTCAAGATGGAAAATATTCGTACCATTCTTCCATTGATCCAGGAGGGTCAATTTATGACTGTGGATTTAAAGGATGCATATACACAGAGATCATCACAAGTTCCTGAGGTTTGCCTTTCTGGACAAATACTTTCAGTTTCGGTCTGGCTACGGCACCCAGAATTTTCACAAAGGTTCTGGGGTCTCTGCTGGCGGTTCTAAGACCATGGGGCATTGCGGTGGTGCCTTATCTGGATGATATTCTAATCCAGGTATCATCTTGTCAGCAAGCAAGGTCCCATTCCTACATTGTGCTATCCTTCCTGAGAACTCACGGGTGGAAGGTAAATCTGGAAAAGAGTTCTTTAATCCCGAAGACAATGGTGCCCTTCTTGGGAACTCTAATCGATTCTATATCCTTGAGAGTTTTTCTGACAGAGGTCAGAAAATCAAAGATTCTGGATACATGCCGAGCGCTTCAGTCCACTTCTCAGTCGTCGGTGGCCCAGTGCATGGAGGTAATCGGATTGATGGTGCCGGCAATGGACATCATACCGTTTGCTCGGTTTTTACCTCAGGCCTCTGCAGTTAAGCATGCTCAGGCAGTGGAATGGAGATTATACAGATTTGTCTCCTCGATTAACCCTGGAACAGGAGACGAGGGACTCCCTTCAATGGTGGTTGTCTCTGGATCATCTATCCCAGGGAACATGCTTTCGCAGACCTTCATGGGTGATTGTGACAACGGACCCCAGCCTTTTAGGATGGGGAGCAGTTTGGGGCTCACTAAAGTCTCTGGGAGTATGGACTGAGGCAGAGTCTCTCCTTCCTATCAACATCCTAGAGCTGAGGGCGATCTTCAATGCTCTTTGGGCCTGGCCTCAGTTGACTTCGGCCCTATTCATCAGATTCCAGTCGGACAACATAACGACAGGGGCTTACATCAATCATCAGGGAGGAACGCAGAGTTCCTTAGCGATGACCGAAGTAGCCAAGATAATCCAGTGGGCGGAGAGCCCATTCTTGCCATATGTCAGCGATCCACAACCCAGAAGTGGACAACTGGGAGGCGGATTTTCTGAGCAGGCAGACCTTTCATCCGGGAGAGTGGGAACTCCATCCGGAAATATTCTCCAACCTGATTCTCAAATGGGGTCGGCCGGAGTTGTATCTCATGGCATCTCGTCAGAATGCCAAGCTCCCGAGATACAGGTCCAGGGACCCCCAGGCGGAACTGATAGATGCCTTGACAGTTCCTTGGTCCTTCAGCCTAGCATATCTATTTCCCCCGTTTGCTCTTCTTCCCCGGGTTATTGCTCGTATCAAACAGGAGAAGGCATCAGTGATCCTCATCGCTCCTACGTGGCCTCGCAGGATTTGGTATGCCAATCTGGTGGACATGTCATCCCTGCCACCTTGGAAACTTCCATTGAGGAAGGACCTTCTCATTCAAGGACCCTTCCTTCACCCAAATCTAGTTTCTCTGAAGCTGACTGCTTGGAGATTGAACGCTTAATCCTATGCAAGCAGGGTTTCTCTGATTCGGTCATAGATACCTTAATTCAGGCGCATAAGCCTGTAACTAAGAAGATTTACCATAAGATATGGCTTAAATATCTTTATTGGTGTGAATCCAAGGGCTACTCATGGAGTAGTTAGGATTCCCAAGATTTTGTCTTTTCTCCAAGAAGGATTGGAGAAGGGTTTAGCAGCAAGTTCCCTAAAGGGTCAGATCTCTGCCTTATCTATTTTGTTACACAAGCGTCTGGCAGATGTCCCAGATGTTCAATCCTTTTGTCAGGCTTCGATTAGAATCAGGCCTGTGTTTAAACCAATTGCTCCTCCATGGAGTTTGAATTTAGTACTTAAAGTTCTTCAAGGGGTTCCGTTTGAGCCTATGCATTCCATAGATATGAAGTTGTTATCTTGGAAAGTTTTATTTCTTGTTGCCATTTCTTCAGCTCGAAGAGTGTCTGAGCTTTCGGCATCACAATATAATTCACCTTACCTTATTTTTCATTTGGATAAGGTGGTTTTACGCATTAAACTTGGTTTTCTTCCTAAGGTTGTTTCAGACAGGAACATTAGTCAGGAGATTGTTGTTGGACATTGTCTGTGCTTTAAAACTTTACTTACAAGCAGCTAAGGACTTTCGTCAATCATCTTCTCTGTTTGTCATTTTTTCTGGAAAACGTAAGGGTCAGAAAGCTACGGCTACCTGTCTTTCTTTCTGGCTGAGGAGTATCATACGTTTTGCCTATGGGACTGCTGGACAGCAGCCTCCTGAAAGAGTTACGGCTCATTCCACCAGGGCTGTTGCTTCCTCATGGACATTCAAAAATTAAGCTTCTGTTGAACAGATTTGCAAGGCTGCAACTTGGTCCTCTCTTCACACTTTTTTTTCTAAATTTTTCAAATTTGATACCTTTGTTTCGGCTGAGGCTGTTGTTGGGAGAAAAGTTCTTCAAGCATTGGTGCCTTCTGTTTAGGTTCCCTGTCTTGTCCCTCCCTTATCATCCGTGTACTCTAGCTTTGGTATTGTATCCCTCAAGTAAGGATGAAATCCGTGGACTCATCGTGTCTTTAAAAAGAAAATTTATGCTTTCCTGATAAATTTGTTTCTTTTTAGACACGATGAGTCCACGGCCCGCCCTGTTCTCTGAAGTTTACAAAAATTAATAACCTGTCTGACACCTCTGCACCTTGGCTTTTCCTTTCTCTTCCTAACTTCGGTCGAATGACTGGAGTGGGAGGAAAGGGAGGAGCTAAAGACCTCCATAAAGACCTTTCTGTTCATGGAAGCCTATCTCTAAATCAGTAAAAAATGAATTCTAACTGCTGCCCCATCTAACTCCACACTAACATCATTCTCACTTTGCAGTCCCCCCACCTCCTGTTTCTCACCCTCCTACCATCTAGATTGTAAGTTCCCACGGGAACAGGGCCCTCAATTCCCCCTGTATTTGTTTTGTTAAACTTTGGTGTCTTCTATATTGTATTGTACTGTACTTTTATCTTTATACCCATGGACAGCGCTGCGGAATCTGTTGGCGCTTTATAAATAAAGAATAATAATATAACAGCTCTGCTGTGGTGCTCTTTGCCTCCTCCTGCTGACCAGGAGGCGTAATCCCACAAGTAAGGATGAAATCTGTGGACTCATTGTGTCTAAAAAGAAACACATTTATCAGGTAAGCATCATTTTTTTCTTTTTTTTGCCACACACATACTTTAACCCTTTAACCCATTAAGACGTGTATAAATTTGTCGTGCTGTACTTTGCTTATCGTACTGCATGATGCCAGGACGCTCCAGCAGTTTTGGCTGTCAAGTTGAAGCCGAGGGCTGGAGTTCCTGAACTCATGGCATCTTTCTGCATCTGGAACCGGAGCGCAACCGGCACTCCACTTTCATATGTAGGCAGATGCCAGATTGTTATAGACTGTGACACTGTGACGGCAACGGCGGAAGCAGGATGGTGCTACACTAAACAATAAAGGGACACAACAGAAAAATGGTGGGTGGGGGATTGCGGGAGTGGGGAGGTCCCACTACAGAAAGTTAAAAAATAACATCAAGAAGTGTGTTATAGACACAGTTGCCAGTACCTAAGATGGCAGGCAATAGTTAGAGGGGGAAGCGTTAACAAGCAAAAATGGTAAAAATACTCCGCTATTTTGGGCAAGTTCTTCTCTGAAAGTCTCGGTAATGAAGGGGTTAAAGTATGTTAAATTGTAAAACCTCAAAAAACAGATCCCAGTTCCTTAAATTCCAGCTGTAAAATGCTGTAAGCATTTAGCTTACATAAAATAAACCTGTATTACAGTAGGAGCAAAATTTACTTGGGTTTCTTTTGTTCTTTTCCAATTCATTAAAAATGAAGGCCCCTATGTTAAAAGGGCATGAAACACACACATTTTTTTTATATCGTGATTCAGATAGAACATGTTGTTATTTTAAATAAGTTTCTAATTTATTTCTATTATCTAACTTGTTTAGTTTTCTTAGTATCCTTTATTGAAAATGAGTCCTATGTACGCTTAGAAGCTGCTGATTGTTATCTACACATATATCTCGTCAATTGCTTTCAGCTAGCTCCCCG
Organism: Bombina bombina; assembly: GCF_027579735.1. Taxonomy (NCBI): domain Eukaryota; kingdom Metazoa; phylum Chordata; class Amphibia; order Anura; family Bombinatoridae; genus Bombina; species Bombina bombina. Next base: position 383,563,067 of record NC_069502.1, on the reverse strand, counting down.
TAGTGCATGACTGCTGCTTCAACAAAGGATAACAAGAGAGAATCAAATAAGATAATAGTAGTAAATTGGAAAAGTGATTAAAATTGTATGATCTATCTAAATTGAGAAAGACAGATCGTGTGTTTCATGTCCCTTTAAAAGCATTTTGATATTGGAGATATTTTAAAAAGGGATTGGTCTTTTATTTGAGATTGGGTATGAAATATAGGAAAACAACTTTTGGCGAGACTGCCTTTAATGTGGGAGGCGATGCTTCTCGGACATTTGCGGAATTTTAAAACCAGCATTGCCACCTGTATTGAAGGTGTAATGTAAATGAAACCTTTACACAGTATTGAATGGCAATACAATTTACATGTGTCAACAGAAACGCAACCCCTTTTCTCCAACATAGGTGTGTCCGGTCCACGGCGTCATCCTTACTTGTGGGATATTCTCTTCCCCAACAGGAAATGGCAAAGAGCCCAGCAAAGCTGGTCACATGATCCCTCCTAGGCTCCGCCTACCCCAGTCATTCTCTTTGCCGTTGTACAGGCAACATCTCCACGGAGATGGCTTAGAGTTTTTTAGTGTTTAACTGTAGTTTTTTATTATTCAATCAAGAGTTTGTTATTTTGAAATAGTGCTGGTATGTACTATTTACTCAGAAACAGAAAAGAGATGAAGATTTCTGTTTGTATGAGGAAAATGATTTTAGCAACCGTAACTAAAATCCATGGCTGTTCCACACAGGACTGTTGAGAGCAATTAACTTCAGTTGGGGGAACAGTGTGCAGTCTCTTGCTGCTTGAGGTATGACACATTCTAACAAGACGATGTAATGCTGGAAGCTGTCATTTTCCCTATGGGATCCGGTAAGCCATATTTATTACGATCGTAAATAAGGGCTTTACAAGGGCTTATTTAGACTGTAGACTTTTCTGGGCTAAATCGATTCATTATTAGCACATATTTAGCCTTGAGGAATCATTTTATCTGGGTATTTTGATATAATAATATCGGCAGGCACTGTATTAGACACCTTATTTCTTAGGGGCTTTCCCAAAGCATAAGCAGAGTCTCATTTTCGCGCCGGTGTGGCGCACTTGTTTTTGAGAGGCATGGCATGCAGTCGCATGTGAGAGGAGCTCTGATACTTAGAAAAGACTTTCTGAAGGCGTCATTTGGTATCGTATTCCCCTTTGGGTTTGGTTGGGTCTCAGCAAAGCAGATACCAGGGACTGTAAAGGGGTTAAAGCTTAAAACGGCTCCGGTTCCGTTATTTTAAGGGTTAAAGCTTCCAAATTTGGTGTGCAATATTTTTAAGGCTTTAAGACACTGTGGTGAAAATTTGGTGATTTTTGAACAATTCCTTCATGTTTTTTCGCAATTGCAGTAACAAAGTGTGTTCAGTTTAAAATTTAAAGTGACAGTAACGGTTTTATTTTAAAACGTTTTTTGTACTTTCTTATCAAGTTTATGCCTGTTTAACATGTCTGAACTACCAGATAGACTGTGTTCTGAATGTGGGGAAGCCAGAATTCCTATTCATTTAAATAAATGTGATTTATGTGATAATGACAATGATGCCCAAGATGATTCCTCAAGTGAGGGGAGTAAGCATGGTACTGCATCATTCCCTCCTTCGTCTACACGAGTCTTGCCCACTCAGGAGGCCCCTAGTACATCTAGCGCGCCAATACTCCTTACTATGCAACAATTAACGGCTGTAATGGATAATTCTGTCAAAAACATTTTAGCCAAAATGAACCCTTGTCAGCGTAAGCGTGGCTGCTCTGTTTTAGTTACTGAAGAGCATGACGACGCTGATATTAATATCTCTGAAGGGCCCCTAATCCAATCTGAGGGGGCCAGGGAGGTTTTGTCTGAGGGAGAAATTACTGATTCAGGGAACATTTCTCATCAGGCTGAATCTGATGTGATTACATTTAAATTTAAGTTGGAACATCTCCGCATTTTGCTTAAGGAGGTATTATCCACTCTGGATGATTGTGAAAAGTTGGTCATTCCAGAGAAACTATGTAAAATGGACAAGTTCCTAGAGGTGCCGGGGCTCCCAGAAGCTTTTCCTATACCCAAGCGGGTGGCGGACATTGTTAATAAAGAATGGGAAAGGCCCGGTATTCCTTTCGTCCCTCCCCCCATATTTAAAAAATTGTTTCCTATGGTCGACCCCAGAAAGGACTTATGGCAGTCAGTCCCCAAGGTCGAGGGAGCGGTTTCTACTTTAAACAAACGCACCACTATACCCATAGAGGATAGTTGTGCTTTCAAAGATCCTATGGATAAAAAATTAGAAGGTTTGCTTAAAAAGATGTTTGTTCAGCAGGGTTACCTTCTACAACCCATTTCATGCATTGTCCCTGTCACTACAGCTGCATATTTCTGGTTTGATGAACTGATTAAGGTGCTCGATAGTGATTCTCCTCCTTATGAGGAGATTATGGACAGAATCAATGCTCTCAAATTGGCTAATTCTTTCACTCTAGACGCCACTTTGCAAGTGGCTAGGTTAGCGGCTAAGAATTCTGGGTTTGCTATTGTGGCGCGCAGAGCGCTTTGGTTGAAATCTTGGTCGGCTGATGCGTCTTCCAAGAACAAGTTACTAAACATTCCTTTCAAGGGGAAAACGCTGTTTGGCCCTGACTTGAAAGAGATTATCTCTGATATCACTGGGGGTAAGGGCCACGCCCTTCCTCAGGATAGGCCTTTCAAGGCAAAAAATAGACCTAATTTTCGTCCCTTTCGTAAAAACGGACCAGCCCAAAGTGCTACGTCCTCTAAGCAAGAGGGTAATACTTCTCAAGCCAAGCCAGCTTGGAGACCAATGCAAGGCTGGAACAAGGGAAAGCAGGCCAAGAAACCTGTCACTGCTACCAAGACAGCATGAAATATTGGCCCCCGATCCGGGACCGGATCTGGTGGGGGGCAGACTCTCTCTCTTCGCTCAGGCTTGGGCAAGAGATGTTCTGGATCCTTGGGCGCTAGAAATAGTCTCCCAGGGTTATCTTCTGGAATTCAAGGGACTTCCCCCAAGGGGGAGGTTCCACAGGTCTCAGTTGTCTTCAGACCACATAAAAAGACAGGCGTTCTTACATTGTGTAGAAGACCTGTTAAAAATGGGAGTGATTCATCCTGTTCCATTAAGAGAACAAGGGATGGGGTTCTACTCCAATCTGTTCATAGTTCCCAAAAAAGAGGGAACGTTCAGACCAATCTTAGATCTCAAGATCTTAAACAAATTTCTCAAGGTCCCATCGTTCAAGATGGAAACCATTCGAACTATCCTTCCTTCCATCCAGGAAGGTCAATTCATGACCACGGTGGATTTAAAGGATGCGTATCTACATATTCCTATCCACAAGGAACATCATCGGTTCCTAAGGTTTGCATTCCTGGACAAACATTACCAGTTTGTGGCGCTTCCTTTCGGATTAGCCACTGCTCCAAGGATTTTCACAAAGGTACTAGGGTCCCTTCTAGCGGTACTAAGACCAAGGGGCATTGCAGTAGTACCTTACCTGGACGACATTCTGATTCAAGCGTCGTCCCTCCCTCGAGCAAAGGCTCACACGGACATCGTCCTGGCCTTTCTCAGATCTCACGGCTGGAAAGTGAACGTGGAAAAGAGTTCTCTATCTCCGTCAACAAGGGTTCCCTTCTTGGGAACAATTATAGACTCCTCAGAAATGAGGATTTTTCTAACAGAGGCCAGAAAGACAAAACTTCTGGACTCTTGTCGGATACTTCATTCCGTTCCTCTTCCTTCCGTAGCTCAGTGCATGGAAGTGATCGGGTTGATGGTAGCGGCAATGGACATAGTTCCTTTTGCGCGCATTCATCTAAGACCATTACAACTGTGCATGCTCAGTCAGTGGAATGGGGACTATACAGACTTGTCTCCAAAGATACAAGTAAATCAGAGGACCAGAGACTCACTCCGTTGGTGGCTGTCCCTGGACAACCTGTCACGAGGGATGACATTCCGCAGACCAGAGTGGGTCATTGTCACGACCGACGCCAGTCTGATGGGCTGGGGCGCGGTCTGGGGATCCCTGAAAGCTCAGGGTCTTTGGTCTCGGGAAGAATCTCTTCTACCGATAAATATTCTGGAACTGAGAGCGATATTCAATGCTCTCAAGGCTTGGCCTCAGCTAGCAAGGACCAAGTTCATACGGTTTCAATCAGACAACATGACGACTGTTGCGTACATCAACCATCAGGGGGGAACAAGGAGTTCCCTAGCGATGGAAGAAGTGACCAAGATTATTCTATGGGCGGAGTCTCACTCCTGCCACCTGTCTGCTATCCACATCCCGGGAGTGGAAAATTGGGAAGCGGATTTTCTGAGTCGTCAGACATTGCATCCGGGGGAGTGGGAACTCCATCCGGAAATCTTTGCCCAAGTCACTCAACTATGGGGCATTCCAGACATGGATCTGATGGCCTCTCGTCAGAACTTCAAAGTTCCTTGCTACGGGTCCAGATCCAGGGATCCCAAGGCGGCTCTAGTGGATGCACTAGTAGCACCTTGGACCTTCAAACTAGCTTATGTGTTCCCGCCGTTTCCTCTCATCCCCAGGCTGGTAGCCAGGATCAATCAGGAGAGGGCGTCGGTGATCTTGATAGCTCCTGCGTGGCCACGCAGGACTTGGTATGCAGATCTGGTGAATATGTCATCGGCTCCACCTTGGAAGCTACCTTTGAGACGAGACCTTCTTGTTCAGGGTCCGTTCGAACATCCGAATCTGGTTTCACTCCAGCTGACTGCTTGGAGATTGAACGCTTGATTTTATCGAAGCGAGGTTTCTCAGATTCTGTTATCGATACTCTTGTTCAGGCCAGAAAGCCTGTAACTAGAAAGATTTACCACAAAATTTGGAAAAAATATATCTGTTGGTGTGAATCTAAAGGATTCCCTTGGGACAAGGTTAAGATTCCTAGGATTCTATCCTTCCTTCAAGAAGGATTGGAAAAAGGATTATCGGCAAGTTCCCTGAAGGGACAGATTTCTGCCTTGTCGGTGTTACTTCACAAAAAACTGGCAGCTGTGCCAGATGTTCAAGCCTTTGTTCAGGCTCTGGTTAGAATCAAGCCTGTTTACAAACCTTTGACTCCTCCTTGGAGTCTCAATTTAGTTCTTTCAGTTCTTCAGGGGGTTCCGTTTGAACCCTTACATTCCGTTGATATTAAGTTATTATCTTGGAAAGTTTTGTTTTTAGTTGCAATTTCTTCTGCTAGAAGAGTTTCAGAATTATCTGCTCTGCAGTGTTCTCCTCCTTATCTGGTGTTCCATGCAGATAAGGTGGTTTTACGTACTAAACCTGGTTTTCTTCCAAAAGTTGTTTCTAACAAAAACATTAACCAGGAGATTATCGTACCTTCTCTGTGTCCGAAACCAGTTTCAAAGAAGGAACGCTTGTTGCACAATTTGGATGTTGTTCGCGCTCTAAAATTCTATTTAGATGCTACAAAGGATTTTAGACAAACATCTTCCTTGTTTGTTGTTTATTCAGGTAAAAGGAGAGGTCAAAAAGCAACTTCTACCTCTCTCTCTTTTTGGATTAAAAGCATCATCAGATTGGCTTACGAGACTGCCGGACGGCAGCCTCCCGAAAGAATCACAGCTCATTCCACTAGGGCTGTGGCTTCCACATGGGCCTTCAAGAACGAGGCTTCTGTTGATCAGATATGTAGGGCAGCGACTTGGTCTTCACTGCACACTTTTACCAAATTTTACAAGTTTGATACTTTTGCTTCTTCTGAGGCTATTTTTGGGAGAAAGGTTTTGCAAGCCGTGGTGCCTTCCATTTAGGTGACCTGATTTGCTCCCTCCCTTCATCCGTGTCCTAAAGCTTTGGTATTGGTTCCCACAAGTAAGGATGACGCCGTGGACCGGACACACCTATGTTGGAGAAAACAGAATTTATGTTTACCTGATAAATTTCTTTCTCCAACGGTGTGTCCGGTCCACGGCCCGCCCTGGTTTTTTAATCAGGTCTGATAATTTATTTTCTTTAACTACAGTCACCACGGTACCATATGGTTTCTCCTATGCTATTATTCCTCCTTAACGTCGGTCGAATGACTGGGGTAGGCGGAGCCTAGGAGGGATCATGTGACCAGCTTTGCTGGGCTCTTTGCCATTTCCTGTTGGGGAAGAGAATATCCCACAAGTAAGGATGACGCCGTGGACCGGACACACCGTTGGAGAAAGAAATTTATCAGGTAAACATAAATTCTGTTTCTTACTATGCAATACTTAAACTAGGACATGAATAATACACATATAGGAACTGGGGGATTGTGGGTATATTATACATGTGTATACTTTTGTATTATCGGTAGGTATTAAACTGTAAAATTATATAATATGTATGTAAAGTCTTTTCATGATTTAAATATTTTTTTAAGTGTTGGTGTGTTTCTTTTTTCTTTTTATGAAGACAATTTTGTGTTTTTGGATAATAGCATTCCTGCTTTTTTGCTTTTCCGAAGTTTTTTTTTTTTTAACCTTTACACTGAATTTTTTTTTGTGTGTGTGTGGGGGGGGTGTTGACAGTTTTTTTTTTGCACTGTAACTAATGTGTTATAATGCGACCACACTATAATAAACATGTTCTTTATTAATAAGTAAAATACAGTGTGAACTAATATCGGCTACAAAAAAAACTAAACTCCAAAAAACACATTTTACACAGTGCAAAGTAAAAAAAAAAAAAAGCTGTGGCTAATGTATTCTATGGAATATTAATATCAAGAGCATGAAATCTTCCTTTTACATTGTCAAGGTTTTTTAAAAAAAAACAAAAAAAACAAAACCCTTATTTAACCCTTTAAGGACCCGGGAATTTCAGAGAGAAACTTGCCCAAAAGCTTTATTGCTATCACTTGGTATAACTTATGCCACCATTTTGCCACAAAATGTGATCATATTAAAGTGATGGTATACTTTAAATAATCATATGCCATAAATGTAATCTTTGCCATTAAAAAAATATGTATGTACCTTTTTTTGTTTTTAATCCATCCGTGAAAGGGTTAAATTAGTTCATATAATGCTGCTTCTATTTCAATGTTATGCCGGCCCACAGGGATGAACTCTTCTTTTTTTATGACAATTCCAGTGAACATCCAATTATTATTATTATCATCAGGTATTTGTAGAGCCCCAACAGATTCCACAGCGCTATAACATGTGTGTGTAATTTGACAATCTTGAAGTCCATTCCCGTTAATGCCCTTAAAAAGCCTATGTAGAGAGTGGGTGGGACTGCTCTTTACATCAAAACCCAGCCAAAAAAGGAAATGAAGGGGGGCGGGGGAACAGACAATACCAATTAGGATTATAAATCTTTTATTATAAAATATATATACAGTTTAAAAAAATAATTTTGTGGTTTTACTTGCAAACTAATAAGTTTTTATTGCAACATTCTTATAGTCTGAAGTTTACCATCACTTTAAAAATTAACTTTTTCACAAACTTTGGGTTTCTCACTGAAATTATTTACATACCACTTGTGCAATCATAACACAAATGGTTGTTAAAGCTTCTCTGAGATCCCCTTTGCTCATAAATAAGACATGTATGGCTTTACCATTGCTTTTTTGGTAATTAGAAGGCTGCTGATTGCAGCTGCGCATTATACTTCTGAAATTCCTGACAGTGAAGGGGTTAATCAGGTAGCTTTTAAGGTTAATTTTAGCTTTAGTGTAGAGATTACCCTCCCACCCCCTGATCCCTCCCAAACAACTCGTTTATCCCTCAGGCCCCACTGGTCGCCACTATCTTAGAAACTGGCAGACAGTCTGCCAGTATGCAGTGTAGGGATAGGTTCTCCCCCCCCCCCCCCTCCATAGTAGTGTATGGAACCCTACCTGATTCCCCCCGCCCCCACCTACAAACAGCTCTCTAACATCTCCCTCTATCTAATATCGGTCTTCCAGTACCCAATTTATGTTTCTTTAAGCATTTTATTATTATTTATATAAAATGTCTGTAGTGTAGCATTCCTTTATCCCCTCCAACCGATTGTTACGGACCCCCTTCCCTATGTCTGTAGTGTAGAAGCTCATCCCTCCCCCAGCAAAAATGTTTTTCTGGTAGACAGGGAATCCCTTCCGCATGCACGTTTTCCTCCCACACCACCCGTGGCAGCACTGCAAGCAGATGCAAACAGTGACACAGTGTCTGCTATACACATGCAGACACATTGTCTTGCAAGACATAAAAAGGGAATTTTTCGTGGATCTGATGGTCCCTTTTATCATCATGTCCTAAATATATAATTTTGTAAAAATAAAATAAAAAATTACCCCCTTCTTTATTTCTTTCATGTAATTAACAAGAGTCCATGAGCTAGTGACGTATGGGATATACATTCCTACCAGGAGGGGCAAAGTTTCCCAAACCTTAAAATGCCTATAAATACACCCCTCACCACACCCACAAATCAGTTTTTACAAACTTTGCCTCCAAGGGAGGTGGTGAAGTAAGTTTGTGCTAGATTCTACGTTGATATGCGCTCCGCAGCAAGTTGGAGCCCGGTTTTCCTCTCAGCGTGCAGTGAATGTCAGAGGGATGTGAAGAGAGTATTGCCTATTGAATGCAGTGATCTCCTTCTACGGGGTCTATTTCATAAGGTTCTCTGTTATCGGTCGTAGAGATTCATCTCTTACCTCCCTTTTCAGATCGACGATATACTCTTATATTTACCATTACCTCTACTGATTCTTGTTTCAGTACTGGTTTGGCTTTCTACAAACATGTAGATGAGTGTACTGGGGTAAGTAAGTCTTATTTTCTGTGACACTCTAAGCTATGGTTGGGCACTTTATTTATAAAGTTCTAAATATATGTATTCAAACATTTATTTGCCTTGACTCAGAATGTTCAACTTTCCTTATTTTCAGACAGTCAGTTTCATATTTGGGATTATGCATTGAATTATCATATTTTTCTTACCTCAAAAATTTGACTTTTTTCCCTGTGGGCTGTTAGGCTCGCGGGGGCTGAAAATGCTTCATTTTATTGCGTCATTCTTGGCGCGGACTTTTTTGGCGCAAAAATTCTTTTCCGTTTCCGGCGTCATACGTGTCGCCGGAAGTTACGTCATTTTTTTGACGTTATTTTGCGCCAAAAATGTCGGCGTTCCGGATGTGGCGTCATTTTTGGCGCCAAAAGCATTTAGGCGCCAAATAATGTGGGCGTCTTATTTGGCGCTAAAAAATATGGGCGTCGCTTTTGTCTCCACATTATTTCAGTCTCATTTTTCATTTGCTTCTGGTTGCTAGAAGCTTGATATTTGGCATTCTTTCCCATTCCTGAAACTGTCTTATAAGGAATTTGATCTATTTTGCTTTATATGTTGTTTTTTCTCTTACATATTGCAAGATGTCTCACGTTGCATCTGAGCCAGAAGATACTACAGGAAAATCACTGCCTGCTGGATCTACCAAAGCTAAGTGTATCTGCTGTAAATTTTTGGTAGCTATTCCTCCAGCTGTTGTTTGTAATAATTGTCATGACAAACTTGTTAAAGCAGATAATATTTCCTTTAGTAATGTACCATTGCCTGTTGCAGTTCCCTCAACATCTAAGGTGCAGAATGTTCCTGATAACATAAGAGATTTTGTTTCTGAATCCATAAAGAAGGCTTTGTCTGTTATTTCTCCTTCTAGTAAACGTAAAAAGTCTTTTAAATCTTCTCTCTCTACAGATGAATTTTTAAATGAACACCATCATTCTGATTCTTTGGACTCTTCTGGTTCAGAGGATTCTATCTCAGAGATTGATGCTGATAAATCTTCATATTTATTTAAGATGGAATTTTTTCGCTCTTTACTTAAAGAAGTACTAATTGCTTTAGAAATAGATGATTCTAGTCCTCTTGATACTAATTCTATACGTTTGGATAAGGTTTTTAAAGCTCCTGCGGTTATTCCAGAAGTTTTTCCTGTTCCTAATGCTATTTCTGCAGTGATTTCCAAAGAATGGGATAAATTGGGTAATTCATTTACTCCTTCTAAACGTTTTAAGCAATTATATCCTGTTCCGCCTGACAGGTTAGAATTTTGGGACAAAATCCCTAAAGTTGATGGGGCTATTTCTACCCTTGCTAAACGTACTACCATTCCTACGTCGGATGGTACCTCGTTTAAGGATCCTTTAGATAGAAAAATTGAATCCTTTCTAAGAAAAGCTTATCTGCGTTCAGGTAATCTTCTTAGACCTGCTATATCATTGGCTGATGTTGCTGCAGCTTCAACTTTTTGGTTGGAAACCCTAGCGCAACAAGTAGCAAATCGTGATTCTCATGATATTATTATTCTTCTTCAGCATGCTAATAATTTTATCTGTGATGCCATTTTTGATATTATTAGAGTCGATGTTAGGTTTATGTCTCTAGCTATCTTAGCCAGAAGAGCTTTATGGCTTAAGACTTGGAATGCTGATATGGCTTCTAAATCAACTCTACTTTCCATTTCTTTCCAGGGAAACAAATTATTTGGTTCTCAGTTGGATTCTATTATTTCAACTGTTACTGGTGGGAAAGGAACTTTTTTACCACAGGATAAAAAATCTAAAGGTAAAAACAGGGCTAACAATCGTTTTCGTTCCTTTCGTTTCAACAAAGAACAAAAGCCTGATCCTTCGTCCTCAGGAGCAGTTTCAGTTTGGAAACCATCTCCAGTCTGGAATAAATCCAAGCCTGCTAGAAAGGCAAAGCCTGCTTCTAAGTTCACATGAAGGTACGGCCCTCATTCCAGTTCAGCTGGTAGGGGGCAGGTTACGTTTTTTCAAAGAAATTTGGATCAATTCTGTTCACAATCTTTGGATTCAGAGCATTGTTTCAGAAGGGTACAGAATTGGTTTCAAGATGAGACCTCCTGCAAAGAGATTTTTTCTTTCCCGTGTCCCAGTAAATCCAGTGAAAGCTCAAGCATTTCTGAATTGTGTTTCAGATCTAGAGTTGGCTGGAGTAATTATGCCAGTTCCAGTTCCGGAACAGGGGATGGGGTTTTATTCAAATCTCTTCATTGTACCAAAGAAGGAGAATTCCTTCAGACCAGTTCTGGATCTAAAATTATTGAATCGTTATGTAAGGATACCAACGTTCAAGATGGTAACTGTAAGGACTATATTGCCTTTTGTTCAGCAAGGGAATTATATGTCCACAATAGATTTACAGGATGCATATCTGCATATTCCGATTCATCCAGATCATTTTCAGTTCCTGAGATTCTCTTTTCTAGACAAGCATTACCAATTTGTGGCTCTACCGTTTGGCCTTGCTACAGCTCCAAGAATTTTCACAAAGATTCTCGGTGCCCTTCTGTCTGTAATCAGAGAACAGGGTATTGTGGTATTTCCTTATTTGGACGATATCTTGGTACTTGCTCAGTCTTTACATTTAGCAGAGTCTCATACGAACCGACTTGTGGTGTTTCTTCAAGATCATGGTTGGAGGATCAATTTACCAAAAAGTTCTTTGATTCCTCAAACAAGGGTAACCTTTCTGGGTTTCCAGATAGATTCAGTGTCCATGACTCTGTCTTTAACAGACAAGAGACGTCTAAAATTGATTACAGCTTGTCGAAACCTTCAGTCACAATCATTCCCTTCGGTAGCCTTATGCATGGAAATTCTAGGTCTTATGACTGCTGCATCGGACGCGATCCCCTTTGCTCGTTTTCACATGCGACCTCTTCAGCTCTGTATGCTGAACCAATGGTGCAGGGATTACACGAAGATATCTCAATTAATATCTTTAAAACCGATTGTTCGACACTCTCTAACGTGGTGGACAGATCACCATCGTTTAATTCAGGGGGCTTCTTTTGTTCTTCCGACCTGGACTGTAATTTCAACAGATGCAAGTCTCACAGGTTGGGGAGCTGTGTGGGGATCTCTGACGGCACAGGGAGTTTGGGAATCTCAGGAGGTGAGATTACCGATCAATATTTTGGAACTCCGTGCAATTTTCAGAGCTCTTCAGTTTTGGCCTCTTCTGAAGAGAGAATCGTTCATTTGTTTTCAGACAGACAATGTCACAACTGTGGCATACATCAATCATCAAGGAGGGACTCACAGTCCTCTGGCTATGAAAGAAGTATCTCGAATTTTGGTTTGGGCGGAATCCAGCTCCTGTCTAATCTCTGCGGTTCATATCCCAGGTGTAGACAATTGGGAAGCGGATTATCTCAGTCGCCAAACGTTGCATCCGGGCGAATGGTCTCTTCACCCAGAGGTATTTCTTCAGATTGTTCAAATGTGGGGGCTTCCAGAGATAGATCTGATGGCCTCTCATCTAAACAAGAAACTTCCCAGGTATCTGTCCAGATCCCGGGATCCTCAGGCGGAGGCAGTGGATGCATTATCACTTCCTTGGAAGTATCATCCTGCTTATATCTTTCCGCCTCTAGTTCTTCTTCCAAGAGTAATCTCCAAGATTCTGAGGGAATGCTCGTTTGTTCTGCTAATAGCTCCGGCATGGCCTCACAGGTTTTGGTATGCGGATCTTGTCCGGATGGCATCTTGCCAACCATGGACTCTTCCGTTAAGACCAGACCTTCTGTCGCAAGGTCCTTTTTTCCATCCGGATCTGAAATCCTTAAACTTAAAGGTATGGAGATTGAACGCTTGATTCTTAGTCAAAGAGGTTTCTCTGACTCTGTGATTGATACTATGTTACAGGCTCGTAAATCTGTATCTAGAGAGATATATTATAGAGTCTGGAAGACTTATATTTCTTGGTGTCTTACTCATCATTTTTCTTGGTATTCTTTTAGAATTCCGAGAATATTACAATTTCTTCAGGATGGTTTAGATAAGGGTTTGTCCGCAAGTTCCTTGAAAGGACAAATCTCTGCTCTTTCTGTTCTTTTTCACAGAAAGATTGCTATTCTTCCTGATATTCATTGTTTTGTACAAGCTTTGGTTCGTATAAAACCTGTCATTAAGTCAATTTCTCCTCCATGGAGTTTGAATTTGGTTCTGGGAGCTCTTCAAGCTCCTCCGTTTGAACCTATGCATTCATTGGACATTAAATTGCTTTCTTGGAAAGTTTTGTTCCTTTTGGCCATCTCTTCTGCCAGAAGAGTTTCTGAATTATCTGCTCTTTCTTGTGAGTCTCCTTTTCTGATTTTTCATCAGGATAAGGCGGTGTTGCGAACTTCTTTTGAATTTTTACCTAAGGTTGTGAATTCCAACAACATTAGTAGAGAAATCGTGGTTCCTTCATTATGTCCTAATCCTAAGAATTCTAAGGAGAAATCGTTACATTCTTTGGATGTTGTTAGAGCTTTGAAATATTATGTTGAAGCTACTAAATCTTTCCGAAAGACTTCTAGTCTATTTGTCATCTTTTCTGGTTCTAGAAAAGGCCAGAAAGCTTCTGCCATTTCTTTGGCATCCTGGTTGAAATCTTTAATTCATCTTGCCTATGTTAATTCGGGTAAGACTCCGCCTCAGAGGATTACAGCTCATTCTACTAGGTCAGTTTCTACTTCCTGGGCGTTTAGGAATGAAGCTTCAGTTGATCAGATTTGCAAAGCAGCGACTTGGTCCTCTTTGCATACTTTTACTAAATTCTACCATTTTGATGTATTCTCTTCTTCTGAAGCAGTTTTTGGTAGAAAGGTACTTCAGGCAGTGGTTTCGGTTTGAATCTTCTGCTTATGTTTTTCATTAAACTTTATTTTGGGTGTGGATTATTTTCAGCAGGAATTGGCTGTCTTTATTTTATCCCTCCCTCTCTAGTGACTCTTGTGTGGAAAGATCCACATCTTGGGTATTCATTATCCCATACGTCACTAGCTCATGGACTCTTGTTAATTACATGAAAGAAAACATAATTTATGTAAGAACTTACCTGATAAATTCATTTCTTTCATATTAACAAGAGTCCATGAGGCCCACCCTTTTTTGTGGTGGTTATGATTTTTTTGTATAAAGCACAATTATTCCAATTCCTTATTTTTTATGCTTCGCACTTTTTTCTTATCACCCCACTTCTTGGCTATTCGTTAAACTGATTTGTGGGTGTGGTGAGGGGTGTATTTATAGGCATTTTAAGGTTTGGGAAACTTTGCCCCTCCTGGTAGGAATGTATATCCCATACGTCACTAGCTCATGGACTCTTGTTAATATGAAAGAAATGAATTTATCAGGTAAGTTCTTACATAAATTATGTTATTCCTCTAAAGCTGGACTTATATGCCTACATAGCTAACTGAAAATGTGACGATTCATGTATTTTGTGTGCTTATGTCCGAGAGATAACCATCTCCCCCTCTTTCTACAGGGTTTTCCCATTCTGCATTTACTTTTGGTATAGAGAGCCATATCAGCCAGTCTAATATTAATGGTGCCCTGGTACCACCTGCTGCTTTAATTTCCATCATTCAGAAAGGGTTGCAGTATGTGGAGGCAGAAGTTAGCATTAATGAGGTAAGCACTTTCTTTTGCTAATTTAACTTAAAGGTTTCAGTTCATAGAACTATAGCAATATGGGGTATATAGCGACTGATTTAGAACACATGCTGATTGATTAAAAACTTTCCAAAAGTCTGAAGTTGTACATAACCCCCTAAATGTAGCACTTTCCTTTACACCCAGGTAAAGGGATATAAATTGAAATGAACATGGGTGCATTTAAATTTGAAATAAAAGCATTTTTCAATATATTATACTTCCATTAGCTAAAATGCTGCAAGTAACAGTTACTGTTTTTGAGCGGCATACACACATATGCTGGGAGTACCACGTGCACCAGCATTCAAACACACCTTCTCAAAGAGTCAGCGATGGCATGAATAACACAAATTCAGTCTTCCCTGACACATGGTGCCTGTATCCTGATCCTCTAGTGACATGTGGGTGTGCTGCTGAAATAGTCATTTTAACCCTTTGAGTGCTAATCACTTTCCCACCTGGGTGCTAAGCTGTTCAAAGGTTTTTTCTTTTTTCAACTTTTTTTTTTCTTTTTTTAGACTGTTGGAAAAGTTAGGCAAATACCTTTCCAACGGTGGGTCTTTGGGGTCTGTAGCTTCTTAGATGCCTGAGATACAGGCTTCTAAGCAGCATGCCCCTTTTTCCTATACTTAACATTATTAAAGGGACACTGAACCCACATTTTTTCTTTTGTGATTCAGATAGAGCATGATATTTTAAGCAACTTTCTAATTTACTCCTATTATCAATTTTTCTCCGTTCTCTTGCTATCTTTATTTGAAAAAGGCATCTAAGCTATTTTTCTCTTTTTAAGTGTATCCAGTCCACGGATCATCCATTACTTGTGGGATATTCTCCTTCCCAACAGGAAGTTGCAAGAGGATCACCCACAGCAGAGCTGCTATATAGCCCCTCCCCTCACTGCCATTCCCAGTCATTCTTTTGCAACTCTCAACAAAGATGGACGTAGTAAGAGGAGAGTGGTGTATTATAGTTAGTTTTTTAACTTCAATCAAAAGTTTGTTATTTTTAAATGGTACCGGAGTGTACTGTTTCATCTCAGGCAGCATTAGAAGAAGAATCTGCCTGTGATTTCTATGATCTTAGCAGAAGTAACTAAGATCCACTGCCGTTCTCACATATTCTGAGGAGTGTGGTAACTTCAGAGGGGGAATGGCGTGCAGGTTTTCCTGCAATAAGGTATGTGCAGTTAATATATTTCTAGGGATGGAATTTGCTAGAAAAATTCTGCTGATACCGGATTAATGTAAGTTAAGCCTTAAATGCAGTGATAGCGACTGGTTTATTAACAGAGATACATACACTTTTATGCAGTGATAGCGACTGGCTTATTAACAGAGATACATACACTTTTATAAAAGTGTAATATAAAACGTTTGATGGCATGTTAATCGTTTTTATATATGTTTGGTGACAAAACTTATTGGGGCCTAGTTTTTTTTCCACATGGCTGGCTTGATTTTTGCCTAGAAACAGTTTCCTGAAGCTTTCCACTGTTGCAATATGAGTGGGAAGGGCCTATTTTAGTGCCTTTCTGTGCAGATAAAAATACTGACAGAGACATTCAGCTTCCCTCTGCATGATACAGGACATCTCTGAAGGGCTCAAAATGCTTCAAAGTCGTGTTTGAGGGGGGTAACAATCACAGTAGACTGTGGCAGTTGTGACTGTGTTTAAAAAACGTTTTTGTCATTTATTATTCTGTTTTTGTTATTAAGGGGTTAATCATCCATTTGCAAGTGGGTGCAATGCTCTGCTGACTTGTTACATACACTGTAAAAATTTTGTTAGTGTAACTGCCTTTTTTCACTGTTATTTCAAATTTTGTCAAAATTTGTTACTCTTAAAGGCACAGTAACGTTTTTTTATATTGCTTGTTAATTTGCTTTAAAGTGTTTTCCAAGCTTGCTAGTCCCATTGCTGGTCTGTACAAACATGTCTGAAGCAGAGGATACTTGTTCATTATGTTTAAAAGCCATGGTGGAGCCCCATAGGAGAATGTGTACTAAATGTATTGATTTCACCTTAAACAGTAAAGATCAGTCTTTATCTATAAAAGAATTGTCACCAGAGGGGTCTGTCGAGGGGGAAGTTATGCCGACTAACTCTCCCCACGTGTCGGACCTTTCGCCTCCCGCTCAAGGGACGCACGCTAATATGGCGCCAAGTACATCAGGGACGCTCATAGCGATTACTTTGCAGGACATGGCTGCAATCATGAATAATACCCTGTCAGAGGTATTATCCAGATTGCCTGAATTGAGAGGCAAGCGCGATAGCTCTGGGGTTAGACGAGATACAGAGCGCGTAGATGCTGTAAGAGCCATGTCTGATACTGCGTCACAATATGCAGAACCTGAGGACGGAGAGCTTCAGTCTGTGGGTGACATCTCTGAATCGGGGAGACCTGATTCAGAGATTTCTAATTTTAAATTTAAGCTTGAGAACCTCCGTGTATTGCTTGGGGAGGTATTAGCTGCTCTGAATGACTGTGACACAATTGCAGTGCCAGAGAAATTGTGTAGGCTGGATAAATACTATGCAGTGCCGGTGAGTACTGATGTTTTTCCAATACCTAAAAGGCTTACAGAAATTATTAGTAAGGAGTGGGATAGGCCCGGTGTGCCCTTTTCCCCACCTCCTATATTTAGAAAAATGTTTGCAATAGATGCCACTACACGGGACTTATGGCAGACTGTCCCTAAGGTGGAGGGAGCAGTTTCTACTTTAGCTAAGCGTACCACTATCCTGGTTGAGCACAGTTGTGCTTTTTCAGATCCAATGGATAAAAAATTAGAGGGTTACCTTAAGAAAATGTTTATTCAACAAGGTTTTATTTTACAGCCCCTTGCATGCATTGCGCCTGTCACTGCTGCGGCGGCATTCTGGTTTGAGGCCCTGGAAGAGGCCATCCATACAGCTCCATTGACTGAAATTGTTGACAAGCTTAGAACTCTTAAGCTAGCTAACTCATTTGTTTCTGATGCCATTGTTCATTTGACTAAACTAACGGCTAAGAATTCCGGATTCGCCATCCAGGCGCGTAGGGCGATATGGCTCAAATCCTGGTCAGCTGATGTGACTTCAAAGTCTAAATTACTCAACATTCCTTTCAAGGGGCAGACCTTATTCGGGCCTGGTTTGAAAGAAATTATTGCTGACATTACTGGAGGTAAGGGTCATACCCTTCCTCAGGACAGGGCCAAATCAAAGGCCAAACAGTCTAATTTTTGTGCCTTTCGAAATTTCAAGGCAGGTGCAGCATCAACTTCCTCTGCTTCAAAACAAGAGGGAACTTTTGCTCAATCCAAGCAGGCCTGGAAACTTAACCAGTCCTGGAACAAGGGCAAACAGGCCAGAAAGCCTGCTGCTGCCTCTAAGACAGCATGAAGGAGCGGCCCCCTATCCGACAACGGATCTAGTAGGGGGCAGACTCTCTCTCTTCGCCCAGGCGTGGGCAAGAGATGTTCAGGATCCCTGGGCGTTGGAGATCATATCTCAGGGATATCTTCTGGACTTCAAAGCTTCTCCTCCACAAGGGAGATTTCACCTTTCAAGATTATCTGCAAACCAGATAAAGAAAGAGGCATTCCTAAGCTGCGTACAAGATCTCCTTGTAATGGGAGTGATCCATCCAGTTCCGCGGACGGAACAAGGACAGGGGTTTTATTCAAATCTGTTTGTGGTTCCCAAAAAAGAGGGAACCTTCAGACCAATTTTGGATTTAAAGATCCTAAACAAATTCCTCAGAGTTCCGTCATTCAAGATGGAAACTATTCGAACCATTTTACCCATGATCCAAGAGGGTCAGTACATGACCACAGTGGACTTAAAGGATGCCTACCTTCACATTCCGATTCACAAGAATCATCATCAGTTCCTGAGGTTTGCCTTTCTAGACAGGCATTACCAATTTGTAGCTCTTCCATTCGGGTTGGCTACAGCCCCAAGAATTTTTACAAAGGTTCTGGGCTCACTTCTGGCGGTCCTAAGACCGCGAGGCATAGCGGTGGCTCCTTACCTGGACGATATCCTGATACAGGCGTCAAGCTTTCAAATTGCCAAATCTCATACAGAGATAGTTCTGGCATTCCTGAGGTCGCATGGGTGGAAAGTGAACGAAGAAAAGAGTTCTCTATCTCCTCTCACGAGGGTTTCCTTCCTAGGGACTCTAATAGATTCTGTAGAAATGAAAATTTACCTGACGGAGTCCAGGTTATCAAAACTTCTAAATGCTTGCCGTGTTCTTCACTCCATTCCGCGCCCCACGGTGGCTCAGTGCATGGAAGTAATCGGCTTAATGGTAGCGGCGATGGACATAGTGCCATTCGCGCGCCTGCATCTGACCGCTGCAATTATGCATGCTCAGTCAGTGGAATGGGGATTACACAGATTTGTCCCCTCTACTAAATCTGGATCAGGAAACCAGAGATTCTCTTCTCTGGTGGTTATCTCGGGCCCATCTGTCCAAGGGTATGACCTTTCGCAGACCAGATTGGACAATTGTAACAACAGATGCCAGCCTTCTAGGTTGGGGTGCAGTCTGGAACTCCCTGAAGGCTCAGGGTTCATGGACTCAGGAGGAGAAACTCCTCCCAATAAATATTCTGGAGTTAAGAGCAATATTCAATGCTCTTCTGGCTTGGCCTCAGCTAGCAACACTGAGGTTCATCAGATTTCAGTCGGACAACATCACGACTGTGGCTTACATCAACCATCAAGGGGGAACCAGGAGTTCCCTAGCGATGTCAGAAGTCTCCAAGATAATTCGCTGGGCAGAGACTCACTCTTGCCACCTGTCAGCGATCCATATCCCAGGTGTAGAGAACTGGGAGGCAGATTTTCTAAGTCGTCAGACTTTTCATCCGGGGGAATGGGAACTCCATCCGGAGGTGTTTGCTCAATTGGTTCTCCGTTGGGGCAAACCAGAATTGGATCTCATGGCGTCTCGCCAGAACGCCAAGCTTCCTTGTTACAGGTCCAGGGACCCAGAAGCGGCACTGATAGATGCTCTAGCAGCGCCTTGGTTCTTCAACCTGGCTTATGTGTTTCCACCGTTGCCAAAATCAAACAGGAAAGAGCATCAGTGATATTGATAGCGCCTGCGTGGCCACGCAGGACCTGGTATGCAGACCTAGTGGACATGTCATCCTTTCCACCATGGACTATGCCTCTGAGACAAGACCTTCTAATACAAGGTCCTTTCAATCATCCGAATCTACTTTCTCTGAGACTGACTGCATGGAGATTGAACGCTTGATCCTATCAAAGCGTGGGTTTTCCGAGTCAGTAATTGATACCTTAATACAGGCACGAAAGCCTGTCACCAGGAAAATTTACCACAAGATATGGCGTAAATATCTTCATTGGTGTGAATCCAAGAATTACTCATGGAGTAGGGTTAGGATTCCTAGGATATTGTCCTTCCTCCAAGAGGGTTTGGACAAAGGATTATCAGCTAGTTCTTTAAAGGGACAGATTTCTGCTCTGTCTATTCTTTTACTCAAGCGTCTGGCAGAAGTTCCAGACGTTCTGGCATTTTGTCAGGCTTTAGTTAGAATTAAGCCTGTGCTTAAACCTGTTGCTCCTCCATGGAGCTTAAACTTGGTTCTTAAAGTTCTTCAAAGGGTTCCGTTTGAACCCCTTCATTCTATTGATATCAAACTTCTTTCATGGAAAGTTCTTTTTCTGATGGCTATTTCCTCGGCTCGAAGAGTCTCGGAGTTATCTGCCTTACATTGTGATTCTCCTTATCTGATCTTTCATTCAGACAAGGTAGTCCTGCGTACTAAACCTGGGTTTTTACCTAAGGTGGTTTCTAACAAGAATATCAATCAAGAGATTGTTGTTCCATCATTATGTCCTAATCCTTCTTCAAAGAAGGAACGTCTTTTGCATAATCTAGACGTAGTCCGTGCCTTGAAGTTTTACTTACAGGCTACTAAAGATTTTCGCCAAACATCTAACCTGTTTGTTGTTTACTCTGGACAGAGGAGAGGTCAGAAGGCCTCGGCAACCTATTTTTCTTTTTGGCTTCGGTGTATAATCCGTTTAGCCTATGAGACTGCTGGACAGCAGCCTCCTGAAAGGATTACAGCTCATTCTACTAGAGCTGTGGCTTCCATCTGGGCCTTTAAAAATGAGGCCTCTGTTGAACAGATTTGCAAGGCTGCAACTTGGTCTTCCCTTCATACTTTTTCCAAATTTTACAAATTTGATACTTTTGCTTCTTCGGAGGCTGTTTTTGGGAGGTTCTACAGGCAGTGGTTCCTTCCGTTTAAGTTCCTGCCTTGTCCCTCCCATCATCCGTGTACTTTAGCTTTGGTATTGGTATCCCACAAGTAATGGATGATCCGTGGACTGGATACACTTAACAAGAGAAAACATAATTTATGCTTACCTGATAAATTTATTTTTCTTGTAGTGTATCCAGTCCACGGCCCGCCCTGTCCTTTTCAGGCAGGTCTATATTTTAATTAAACTACAGTCACCACTGCACCCTATGGTTTCTCCTTTTCTCGGCTTGTTTCGTTCGAATGACTGGATATGGCAGTGAGGGGAGGAGCTATATAGCAGCTCTGCTGTGGGTGATCCTCTTGCAACTTCCTGTTGGGAAGGAGAATATCCCACAAGTAATGGATGATCCGTGGACTGGATACACTACAAGATAAATACATTTATCAGGTAAGCATAAATTATGTTTTTTTGGTTCAGACCCTAGACAGAGCTAGTTTATTGGTGGGTGAATTTATCAACCAATCAACAAGAACAACCCAAGTTGTTCACCAAAAAATGGGCCGGCATCTAAACTTACATTCTTGCTTTTCAAATAAAGATACCAAGAGAATGAAGAAAATTTGATAATAGGAGTCAATTAGAAATTTGTTTAAAATTGCATGCTCTATCTAAATCACGAAAGAAAAAAATTGGATTCAGTGTCCCTTTAAGTTTAAATAAAGTTGCACGGTGACGTCATCACATCATTGCGCGTGATGTAACTGTGCATAACGTGAAGCCCTGGCGATGCCTGTTACTATACAGGCCCGATCGCCGGGGTGGGAGCCCCCAGATCTCCCTCAAGGTGGGAGATTGCTAGCGACGGCTCTGAGCCGTCGCTAGCACCTGAGTGGGAAACTCTGCGACGGCTCAGAGCCGTCGTTGGCTCTGAAAGGGTTAATCAAAGCATTTTTGTTAATGGAAGTATGTTGTACAAATGCTTCAATTTAAAATTTAGGTGCATTCATGCACATTTCAATGTTAATCTTTGGAATAAGATAGACAGAGCTGGAGAACTGCTCATGCAGATGTGTGCGTTTTGTTCAGCCTTCCTCTGCCAGTTGTTGTTTGTTGCCTATTACTTAACAATATCACCCATTATTCAGGAACTCCTGTATAATTGAGATGTTTATCACTAACAAGTGTGCAAATAATCGAGATTGTGTTAAAAAAAATTTGATATATACAGAAAATGTGTATCAAACCTTACTATCCTTTTGTATCACATTGAGGTAAGTAGTGTTTTGATAAATATTTTCTGTTTATTTTATCATTTGAGTAATTTATCCCTGCAGTTTTTCTTTCGTGATTTTATGGACTTTGGTTGATTTAAGTTAACATTCTGCCAATTACAATATACAGTAGACTGTATGGGTAAGGGTTTTTAGTTTCGCCAGATTGATTGTTAACCATGCTGTCTTCTGCTGTACCCCATATTATTATTATTATTATTATTATTATTATCGTAATTTATTTGTAAAGTGCCCAAAATTCCATATCACTGGGGTACAGAGACGGGGGTATACAATGGCAAAGATTTGTGATAAGATACAAAACATAAGACACTAAACAAATCTAGTACAGGAGGAAGAAGGCCCTGCTCCGAAGATCTTATAGTCTACAGGATGAGGGTGTCAAAGCATTAGGTTTGGGGTAGCTTATCACGTGGATTGTAGTTGCAGCAGTGAGTCAAGGCAAGATTTATTTTGAGTAGGATTAAAAAAATTGGAGAGAAGCGCCTCTCTGAATAGGTGGGTTTTTAAAACTGCATCTGAAGCTATACAAGGTTGGAGACAAGTCTGGTGAAGCGGGTAGAGAAATCCAGAGGACAGGAGCAGCACATGAGAGGTATTGGAGGAGAGAGAGGGACATATAGATTATAGGAGTGTAATCTATCCCTTAGTAATCTGGGTGAGTAAAAAAAAGAGCTATCAGAAAGAGGATAGATTTGGGTATCATCAGCATATAATGGTACTAGAACCCAAAGGGGGATCAATGTTTTCAAGGGAGGATTTATATAGAGAAAAAAGCAAAGGATCCAAGACAGATCCTTGTGGGATTCCTACTGATAGAGGCAAAGGATCAGCGGATATGCTGTTAAAGGAAACTGCAAAAGAGTGGTTTGAGAGATATGAAGCAAACCAGGATATGGCGGTCTCGGATGCCAAAGGAATGTAAGATTCTTTAACCTTTTGACTGCTAAGCCATTTCCCATCTAGGTGCTAAGCTGGTTTCGAGTCCACAGCAGCATTGCCTACTTGTGGGAAATACTGAACCTGGCCACCAGGAGGAGGCAAAGACACCCAAGCCAAAGGCTTAAATACCTCACCCTCTTCCCTCATCCCCCAGTTATTCTTTGCCTTTGGTCACAGGAGGTTGGCAGAGAAGTGTCAGAAGATTTCAGAGTTGTTCCTTATGGAGGGCAGTACCCTTTGAGATGGGACTGGAGTTTTAAGTAGTCCTGTCAGCCTCTCAGTGAGAGCATTGATGAAAGTTAGTCTGGAGATGCAGGGAGAGAGTCTTTCTGCGAAACCATCCTGACTCATATTAACAGCCCCTAAGCAATCGGCGTTGACGAGTTTGGCTGCCTGCTTTTTTCCACTCAAGTCCATGTCAGAAGCGCTGCTACAATCTGTCAAACTTGAAGAACCGTGTTTCTGTTCCACGGCGTAGATTCTGGTAAAGTTGTTAAAATTTTTACACATATTGCTAACGCTAGAAGCCTGGGTCACAGTGTGGCTATACCAGAGAGGAGTTTTATTTCTGTTCTGTCTGGGTCATAGGAGGTGGTGAGTGCCCTAGCCATTGGGGGTATAAAGGTGCAATTTTTTTATTTAAAATAAAGTTTGGTTTTTCTGTAGTCCTCCGAATATCATACTTTAGTTATGCCGGATTCTGATTCATTAGAGGGTTCTCCCTCTATTTCAAAGAGTAATGCCTGTTTAAATTGTGAGTGAGCTCTGGAATATCCGCCCTCTCAATTAGGTTCCATATGCCTTTTGATAAGGAGATTATATCAAATAAGGTTGACATGTTTGATACCACTGAGCCGCCCACCTCTGAGGATCCTCGTCCAGTGAGGAGCACACACTACATGCATCTTTTTATACACATGCAGCTTACCATTGCACTGCTAATCCACCATCTGGAGGGGGCCTTTTTCACCAGACGTTACTGCACAGTTTCATACGGCGGTGTCTGCGGCCATTAGTGCTCTCCCTTGCACTGCTAAGCGCAAGCGAAAGGTTAAATCTTGCACTCCTGCCCAGGGGGCATAATTTAATTTGTCGGATATTTCTGATCGGTTTTCCGAGGATGAGGTTCTTTCTGAAACTTCAGAGTATGAACTTTCAGGGTTGGAGTCTGCTGCCTATAATCCTCTGTCTGTGGATCCAGTTTTTAGATTTAAGACAGAAGGTTTATGCTTTCTGCTAAAGGAGGTTTTGACTACATTAGAGGTTTCAAAGGCAGAGCTACCAGACGAACCTCTAGGTCCTAAATTTGAGGGCAATCTTTATTAAGGACGAGTGGGACAGGATTGGATTCATCTTCCCCGTCTGCCTTTTAAGGATCCCGGTTCCGGACTCTCTGAGGGTGGGTTTTCTTTTTCCCATCCCTACTTGGTTGGCGCTATTTTTATGTTTGCCACACGTAATACTAACCCCTGTGACGATAGTTCATCGTCCATAGAGTCGCCGGATAGATGGATGGAAACTCTGTTAAAGAGGGCGTTTTAACCTAGGGGATATTTTTTCTTTTACTGGCGGCGCTTGTCACCGCAGTTGCAGGAGCGGCTTCCTTTTTGTGCGTCTCCTTCTCGGTGCGTCTCCTTCTTGAAATTGATCTAGGTGGAGGGTTCCCTCGACATTTTTCAGGAAAGAATTACGGCCTTCTGGGTTACTAATTCATTTATCTGTGCTGTTATTACACAGATTAATTAGTCTAAGGCTAAAACTTAAGGTTTTCTGTTCAGGCTGACAGATATAACTTCTAAGTCTAGTCTCTTTCCCTTTCCTTTAAGGGAAGGAGTTTGTTTGACTATATCCACGGTCTCTGGGGCCAAGGGTGCCTTCATACTGTAAGATAAGGAGAACAAATCTAAGGGACAAAGTTCATATTTTTGTTCCTTTTAGTTCTGATAAAACCCCAGCGTCAGAGGCCTCCGCTAAGCCAGAGCAAACCAAGAGTTCTTAGAAGCCGGCTCAGTCTTGGAATAGATCCAAGCAGAGCAAGAAGCCCGCCGAGACTAAGTCCGCATGAAGGGACAGCCCCCGGTCCTATTTTGGATCGTGTAGGGAGCAGACTGTCGCTCTTTCAGAAGCTTGGTTCAGAGACGTGCAGGATCATTGGGTCCTGGAGGTCCATAGCTCAGGGATACAAGATAGGATCAAATCTCATCCACCCAGGGGCAGATTCATCCTCTCAACCTATCTTCAAGACGAGGGAAGCCTTTCTAGAGTGCGTAAGGGATCTGTCCTGCTTTGGAGTCATTGTCCCAGTACCTATCGCAGAGGGAGGTTTGGGATACTATTCAAACATTTTTGTGGTTCCAAAGGAGGAGGGAACTTTCCGTCCATTTCTGGACCATAAGTGCTTAAACAAATTTCTAAATGTCCCCTTGTCAAGATAGGGACAATAAGGTCCATCCTTCCCTTAAGTCAGGAAGGGCAGTTTATGACCACTATAGATCTGAAGTAGACATTCCTTCATCTTACAATCCACAGGGAACACTTCCAGTTCCTCAGGTTTGCGTTCCTGAACCAGCACTTCCAGTTCTTTGCACTTCTGTTTGGTCCAGCTACTGCTCCAAGAATTTTTACGAAGATTCTAGGGGCTCTTCTAGTAGTCACCAGAACCCGGGCTGTAGCAGTAGCTCCCTACTTGGATGATAATCTGGTACAAGCACCATCATTTCGTATGGCTGAAGACGATTCAGAATCTCTCCTCTGTTTTTTCGATCCCTCGAAAATGAAGATAAATAGAGAAGAGTTCTCCTATTCCAAACACCAGGGTGGAATACCTGGGCACGATAATAGACTCCATAGACATGAGAATATTTCTAACAGTCCAGAGAAGTTGTGAGCTAGCAACTTCTCTGGCTCAGTGTATTGAGGTGATTGGTCGCATGGAGTCCAGCATGGACATCGTTCTCTTTGCCTGGTTCCACCTCAGGAGTCTGTGCATGCTGAGGCAGTGGAACGGTGGTCATTTGGATCTGTCTCAACAGATTTCTCTGGGCAACCGGTCGCTCTCTTGGTGTCTGTCTGGATCACCTGTCCTGAGGGACATACTTTTTAAGACAATCCTGGGTGACTGTGACTACGGACGCAAGTCTGTCAGGATGGGGAGCTGTTTAGGGCGCCAAGAAGGAGCAGAGTCTGTGGACGCAGGAGGAGAGCTCCTTCCCATTCAAAATTCTAGACCTTCGGGCAATAATCAATGCTCTGAAGGTTTGGCCCCTACTTGGTTCGTTCCAATTTATCTGATTCCAATAAAACAATTTAACCTCTTACATATCAACCATCACAGGGGGAACGAGAAGCTTCTTAGCAATGAGGGAAGAGCTTCCGGATATACAGTCTTTTGTTAAGGTTCTGACTAGGATCAGGCCGGTGTTGAGATCTAATACTCCTCCTTGGAGTTTAAATCTTGTTCTTAAAGTTTGCAACAGGCTCCGTTTAAGCCCATGCATGAGGTTGACATTAAGTTGTTGTCTTGGAAGGTTCTTTTTCTACTAGCTATTGCTTCTGCGCAGAGTCTCTGAGATTGCTGCCTTGCAATGTGACCCTCCTTATATGGTGTTCCATGCTGATAAGGCTGTTCTACGAACTAAATTAGGATTTCTTCCTAAGGTTGTGTCAAATCGCAACATAGATTTAGTAGTGTCCCTTTGCTTTTAGTTGATAGCAGATCATTTGCTACTTTAGTAAGAGCTGTTTCTGTATAGTGTTTATACTGTGGAAACCAAATTATAGTGGATTAAGTAAGGAGTTAGTTGAGGGGCAAAATGTATCAAAAATGAGCCAGTGGTTAGAAACTGGTTTAAGAAATGAGTTAGGGCAAGGTTTGGAGAAGCAGAGAGAGAGGGAAGAATTTGTGAAGGAAGATGACTTCCTCTGTTACAGGAAGGAAAGTAAGAGAGATTAGTTAATAGAAGGGGTGGGTAGTAGGGCTGGGTTTGAGGGAGAGATGTCTTTTCTAATAGTGTATATTTTTTTTTTTTTATTATTTTCTTCTTAAAAGGAAAGAGTCCACAGCTGCATTAATTACTTTTGGGAAATAAGAACCTGGCCACCAGGAGGAGGCAAAGACACCCCAGCCAAAGTCTTAAATACTCCTCCCACTCCCCTCATCCCCAAATCATTCTTTGCCTTTCGTCCCAGGAGGTTGGCAGAGAAGTCTCAGAATTTAAAATTTTTGTTTTTTCTTCTACAAGATACGACGAGTCCACGGATTTAATCCTTACTTGTGGGATATTATCCTCCTGCTAACAGGAAGTGGCAAAGAGCACCACAGCAGAGCTGTATATATAGTTCCTCCCTTCCCCTCCACCCCCCGTCATTCTCTTTGCCTGTGTTATACTAGGAAGAGGTAAAGTTAGGTGTTAGTTTTAGTTTCTTCAATCAATAAGTTTTTTATTTTAAATGGTACCGGTGAGTACTATTTTTCTCAGGGGGATATGGAAGAAGATTTTTGCCCTGAGGTTGATGATCTTAGCAGATGTAACTAAGATCCATGTTGGTTCCCACAAGACTTCTGAAGGTAATACAAGAGACATCTTCAGTGTGGAGAACGGTTTCATGCTACAAGCAGCATTGAGGTATGTGCAGCCCTTTATTTCTGAGGAGACTTGGTATATCAGAACTGGCTGACATTTATTTCCCTGCAAGGGAAGGGGTAAGCAGTAGACCTGTATAACAAAGGGTATTACTGAGTAACCTATGCTTAATTTATTTTATATGACATATTGGGCAAGCATTATAATGGACTTAACCGCATTATAAAGAGACACTGGGAGGAATATGCTTAACGCTTTTATTGTTAAACATATTTGTGACTATAAATATATAAACAGTTGGGCCACATTTTGGGTGTACTTAGGGGATCCACATGGCTTATACTCTAAACCGCTTCACCATGCTGTTGTTCAGGCCTATACAATCATCGGACATGATGGGCGGGGCTTAATTTCACGCGTTCAGACCCACACTTTACTCTGGCTGAGAAGGCAGCATGCATTAGCTCCGGTTGAGCCTAGACTGGTGTTCTGTTAACCGTATCGTTGCAGAGTCATTTTGCAGTACCCTGGGGGAAGGTAGGCGCCACAGCAGAGCTGTGGCGAGGTGCAGGGGTTATTTTTTTCATAACTAACATATATTTGTGACTATAAATACCTTTTAGAGGTTAATTTCTCCCCTTACTCTTGGGGTGCAATAACTTTTGGAGCCATTGATTAGGTGTAGTTAATTTTAAAGAGTAAATTAACGTTTTAAAGCAGTTTTGGAAAATTTGTGCGCTTTTTTATTTCTTAAAGGCGCAGTACATGCTTTTCAAAAAATTGTTTATATCAATAAATAAAGTGTTTTAACGACTATTGTGGTTATTACTAGTCTGTTCAACATGTCTGACATTGAGGAATCTCATTGTTCTATGTGTTTAGAAGCCATTGTGGAACCCCCTCTTACATTGTGTACCTCTTATACTGAAAGGGCCTTACACTGTAAAAAGCATATTTTAGGTAAAGAAAGTGTGCCTAAGGATGATTCTCAATCTGAAGAGAACCAGGATATGCCATCCAATTCTCCCCAAGTGTCACAACCTTTAACGCCCACACAAGCGACGCCAAGTACCTCTAGTGCGTCTAATTCTTTTACTCTGCAGGAGATGGCTGCAGTTATGTCAACTACCCTTACAAAGGTATTATTTAAATTACCAGTGTTACAGCGTAAACGCAGTAGGTCAGGTATTAATGTGAATACTGAATCCTCTGATGCTTTATTGGCTATTTCCGACTTACCCTCACAGTGCTCTGAGTTGGGGGTCAGGGAATTGCTGTCTGAGGGAGAACTTTCAGACTCAGGAAAGATGATATCTCAGACAGATTCGGACGTCATGTCATTTAAATTTAAGCTGGAACACCTCTGCCTGTTATTTCGGGAGGTTTTAGCGACTCTGGATGATTGTGACCCTATTGTCTGTAGACCAGATAAAGAGAGGCGTTCTTACGCTGTGTAGAAGACCTCTCTACCATGGGAGTAATTTGTCCCGTTCCAAAACTGGAACAGGGAAAGGGGTTTTACTCAAATCTTTTCGTGATTCCCAAAAAAGAGGAAACTTTCAGACCCATTTTAGATCTCAAGTGTCTAAACAAGTTTCTCAGAGTTCCATCATTCAAGATGGAGACTATACGAACAATCTTACCAATGATCCAGGAGGGTCAATATATGACTACCGTGGACTTGAAGGATGCATATCTTCATATCCCTATTCACAAGGATCATCATCAGTTCCTAAGGTTTGCCTTCCTGGACAAACATAAGTTCGTGGCTCTTCCCTTCGGGTTGGCCACAGCACCCAGGATCTTCACAAAGGTTCTAGGGTCCCTTCTAGCGGTTCTCAGACCGTGGGGCATAGCAGTGGCGCCTTATCTGGACGATATTTTGATTCAGGCGTCAACTTATCTGACAAAATCTCACACGGACACAGTGTTGTCTTTCCTGAGAACTCACAGTTGGAAGGTGAACATAGAAAAGAGTTCACTAGTTCCACGGACAACGGTTCCCTTCTTCTGATAGACTCGGTAGACATGAAAATATTTCTGACGGAGGTCAGAAAATCAAAGATTCTAAATACTTGCTGAGCACTTCAGTCCATTCCTCGGCCATCAGTGGCTTAGTGTATGAAGGCCATTGGATTAATGATAGCGGTAATGGACATCATTCCGTTTGCTCGCTTTCATCTCAGACCACTGCAGCTGTGCTCCATCTGGAGGGTATTTTCTAACTTGATTCTCAATTTGGGGCAGCCCGAACTGGATCTCATGGCATCTCGTCAGAATGCCAAGCTTCTAAGGTATGGGTCACGGTCTCGAGATCCTCAGGCTGTACTGTTAGATGCTCTGGCCGTTCCTTGGTACTTCTGTCTAGCGTATGTTTTTCCTCTGTTCGCTCTCCTTCCACGGGTCATTGGTTGAATCAGACAGGAGAGGGCATTGGTGATTCTCATTCTCCCGGCGTGGCCTTGCAGAATCTGGTATGCGGTTCTGGTGGAGATGTTATCTCTTCCACCTTGGAGTCTTCCATTACGCAAGGGCCTTCTACTTCAGGGGCCCTTCCTTCATCCAAATCTCGTTTCTCTGAAGCGGTCTGCTTGGAGATTGAACGCTTGATATTATCTAAGCGTGTTTTCTTTTGCAAGATGTACCGAGTCCACGGATTCATCCTAACTTGTGGGATATTGTCCTTACTGACAGGAAGTAGCAAAGAGAGCACCACAGCAGAGCTGTCTATATAGCTCCCCCCTTAACTCCACCCCCAATCATTCTCTTTGCTGGCTCTAAGCAGGAAGGGTAAAGAGAAGAGGTGTTAAACTGTTAGTTTTATTTTATCTTCAATCAAGTGTTTGTTATTTTTAAATGGTACCGGTGTTGTACTATTTACTCTCAGGCAGCACATAGATGAAGATTTCTGCCTGGAGGATGATGATCTTAGCATTTGTAACTAAGGTCCGCTACTGTTCCCACAGAAGCTGAGGCGTTCAGGAAAACTTCAGTGTGAGGAACGGTTCTTGCTATACAGCAATGAGGTATGTTCAGCCCTTTTTTTCTGCAGAGACTTGGATAACTACAGAAAGGCTGAAAGTATCCCCATTAGGGGAAGGGTAAGCAGTAATCCTAGTGTTAGAAGGGTATTACTAGCTTGCATATAGGGATAATTTCTCCAACATAGGTGTGTCCGGTCCACGGCGTCATCCTTACTTGTGGGATATTCTCTTCCCCAACAGGAAATGGCAAAGAGCCCAGCAAAGCTGGTCACATGATCCCTCCTAGGCTCCGCCTACCCCAGTCATTCTCTTTGCCGTTGTACAGGCAACATCTCCACGGAGATGGCTTAGAGTTTTTTAGTGTTTAACTGTAGTTTTTATTATTCAATCAAGAGTTTGTTATTTTAAAATAGTGCTGGTATGTACTATTTACTCAGAAACAGAAAAGAGATGAAGATTTCTGTTTGTATGAGGAAAATGATTTTAGCACCGTAACTAAAATCCATGGCTGTTCCACACAGGACTGTTGAGAGCAATTAACTTCAGTTGGGGGAACAGTGTGCAGTCTCTTACTGCTTGAGGTATGACACATTCTAACAAGACGATGTAATGCTGGAAGCTGTCATTTTCCCTATGGGATCCGGTAAGCCATGTTTATTAAGATAGTAAATAAGGGCTTCACAAGGGCTTATTAAGACTGTAGACTTTTTCTGGGCTAAATCGATTCATCATTAACACATATTTAGCCTTGAGGAATCATTTATTCTGGGTATTTTGATATGATTATATCGGCAGGCACTGTTTTTGACACCTTATTCTTTAGGGGCTTTCCCTAATCATAGTCAGAGCCTCATTTTCGCGCCGGTATGGCGCACTTGTTTTTGAGGACAGCATGGCATGCAGCTGCATGTGTGTGGAGCTCTGATACATAGAAAAGTCTTTCTGAAGGCATCATTTGGTATCGTATTCCCCTTTGGGCTTGGTTGGGTCTCAGCAAAGCAGATTCCAGGGACTGTAAAGGGGTTAAATATAAAAACGGCTCCGGTTCCGTTATTTTAAGGGTTAAAGCTTCCAAATTTGGTGTGCAATACTTTTAAGGCTTTAAGACACTGTGGTGAAATTTTGGTGAATTTTGAACAATTCCTTCATACTTTTTCGCAATTGCAGTAATAAAGTGTGTTTAGTTTAAAATTTAAAGTGACAGTAACGTTTTTATTTTAAAACGTTTTTTGTGCTTTGTTATCAAGTTTATGCCTGTTTAACATGTCTGAACTACCAGATAGATTGTGTTCTGACTGTGGGGAAACCAAGGTTCCTTCTCATTTAACTATATGTATTTTATGTCATAAAAAATTTTAGTAAAAATGATGCCCAAGATGATTCCTCAAGTGAGGGGAGTAAGCATGGTACCGCATCATCCCCTCCTTCGTCTACACCAGTCTTGCCCATACAGGAGGCCCCTAGTACATCTAGTGCGCCAATACTCCTTACTATGCAACATTTAACGGCTGTAATGGATAATTCTATCAAAAACATTTTAGCCAATATGCCCACTTATCAGCGAAAGCGCGACTGCTCTGTTTTAGAAAATTCTGTAGAGCATGAGAACGCTGATGATATGGTTTCTGAAGGGCCCCTACACCAGTCTGAGGGGGCCAGGGAGGTTTTGTCTGAGGGAGAAATTTCAGATTCAGGAAACATTTCTCAACAAGCTGAACCTGATGTGTTTACTTTTAAATTTAAGTTGGAACATCTCCGCGCTCTGCTTAAGGAGGTGTTATCCAATTTGGATGATTGTGATTATCTGGTCATTCCAGAACCACTATGTAAAATGGAAAAGTTCTTAGAGGCCCCGGGGCCCCCCGAAGCTTTTCCTATATCCAAGCGGGTGGCGTACATTGTTAGTAAAGAATGGGACAGGCCCGGTATACCTTTAGTACCTCCCCCCATATTTATAAAATTGTTTTCCTATAGTCGACCCCAGAAAGGACTGATGGCAGACAGTCCCCAAGGTCGAGGGGGCGGTTTCTACTCTACACAAGCGCGCCACTATACCCATAGAAGATAGTTGTGCTTTCCAAGATCCTATGGATAAAAAATTAGAAGGTCTGCTAAAGATGTTTGTTCAGCAAGGTTCCCTTCTACAACCAATTGCATGCATTGTCCCTGTCACTGCAGCCGCGTGTTTCTAGTTTGATGAGCTAGGAAAGGCGATTATTAGTAATTCTTCTTCTTATGAGGAGATTATGGACAGAATTCGTGCTCTTAAATTGGCTAATTCTTTCACCCTAGACGCCACCTTGCAATTGGCTAGGTTAGCGGCGAAAAAATTCTGGGTTTGCTATTGTGGCGCAGAGCGCTTTGGTTAAAATCTTGGGCAGCGGATGCGTCTTCCAAGAACAAATTGCTTGACATTCCTTTCAAGGGGAAAACACTCTTTGACCCTGACTTGAAAGAGATTATCTCTGATATCACTGGGGGCAAGGGCCACGCCCTTCCTCAGGATAGGTCTTTTCAAGACCAAAAATAAACCTAAGTTTCGTCCCTTTCGCAGAAACGGATCAGCCCCAAGGGCTACGTCCTCTAAGCAGGAAGGTAATACTTCTCAAGCCAATCCAGCCTGGAGACCTATGCAAGGCTGGAACAAAGGAAAGCAGGCCAGGAAACCTGCCACTGCTACCAAGACAGCATGAAATGCGGGCCCCCGATCCGGGACCGGATCTGGTGGGGGGCAGACTCTCTCTCTTCTCTCAGGCTGGGGCGAGAGATGTTCTGGATCCTTGGGCGCTAGAAATAGTCTCCCAAGGTTATTCTCTGGAGTTCAAGGGGCTTCCTCCAAGGGGGAGGTTCCACAGGTCTCAGTTGTCTTCAGACCACATAAGAAGACAGGCATTCTTACATTGGGTAGAAGACCTGCTAAAAATGGGAGTGATTCATCCTGTTCCATTAGGAGAACAAGGGATGGGGTTCTACTCCAATCTGTTCATAGTTCCCAAAAGAGGGAACGTTCAGACCAATCTTAGATCTCAAGATCTTGAACAAGTTTCTCAAGGTTCCATTGTTCAAGATGGAAACCATTCGAACACTTCTTCCTTCCATCCAGGAAGGTCAATTCATGACCAAGGTGGATTTCAAGGATGCGTATCTACATATTCCTATCCACAAGGAACATCATCGGTTCCTAAGGTTTGCATTCCTGGACAAGCATTTCCAGTTCGTGGCGTTTTCTTTCGGATTAGCCACTGCTCCTAGGATTTTCTCATAGGTACTAGGGTCCCTTCTGGCGGTGCTAAGACCAAGGGGCATTGCTGTAGTACCTTACTTGGACGACATTCTGATTCGAGCGTCGTCCCTTCCTCAAGTAAAGGCTCACACGGACATTGTCCTGGCCTTTCTCAGATCTCACGGATGGAAAGTGAACGTGGAAAGAGTTCTCTATCTCCGTCAACGAGGGTTCCCTTCTTGGGAACTATAATAGACTCCTTAGAAATGAGGATTTTTCTGACAGAAGCCAGAAAAACAAAACTTCTAGACTCTTGTCGGATACTTCATTCCGTTCCTCTTCCTTCCATAGCGCAGTGCATGGAAGTGATAGGTTTGATGGTAGCGGCAATGGACATAGTTCCTTTTGTGCGCATTCATCTAAGACCATTACAACTGTTCGTGCTCAGTCAGTGGAATGGGGACTATTCAGACTTGTCTCCGAAGATACAAGTAAATCAGAGGACCAGAGACTCATTCCGTTGGTGGCTGTCCCTGGACAACCTGTCACAAGGGATGACCTTCCGCAGACCAGAGTGGGTCATTGTCACGACCGACGCCAGTCTGATGGGCTGGGGCGCGGTCTGGGGATCCCTGAAAGCTCAGGGTCTTTGGTCTCGGGTAGAATCTCTTCTACCGATAAATATTCTGGAACTGAGAGCGATATTCAATGCTCTCAAAGCTTGGCCTCAGCTAGCGAGGGCCAAGTTCATACATCAACCATCAGGGGGGAACAAGGAGTTCCCTAGCGATGGAAGAAGTGACCAAAATCATTCTATGGGCGGAGTCTCACTCCTGCCACCTGTCTGCTATCCACATCCCAGGAGTGGAAAATTGGGAAGCGGATTTTCTGAGTCGTCAGACATTGCATCCGGGGGAGTGGGAACTCCATCCGGAAATCTTTGCCCAAGTCACTCAACCGTGGGGCATTCCAGACATGGATCTGATGGCCTCTCGTCAGAACTTCAGAGTTCCTTACTACGGGTACAGATCCAGGGATCCCAAGGCGGCTCTAGTGGATGCACTAGTAGCACCTTGGACCTTCAAACTAGCTTATGTGTTCCCGCCGTTTCCTCTCATCCCCAGGCTGGTAGCCAGGATCAATCAGGAAAAGGCGTTGGTGATTTTGATAGCTCCTGCGTGGCCACGCAGGACTTGGTATGCAGATCTGGTGAATATGTCATCGGCTCCACCATGGAAGCTACCTTTGAGACGAGACCTTCTTGTTCTAGGTCCGTTCGACCCACTCCAGCTGACTGCTTGGAGATTGAACGCTTGATCTTATCAAAGCGAGGGTTCTCAGATTCTGTTATTAATACTCTTGTTCAGGCCTGAAAGCCTGTAACCAGAAAAATTACCACATAATTTGGTATATCTGTTGGTGTGAATCTGCAGGATTCCCTTGGGACAAGGTTAAGATTCCTAAGAGTCTATCCTTCCTTCGAGAAGGATTGGAAAAAGGATTATCTGCAAGTTCCTTGATGGGACAGATTTCTGCCTTGTCTGTGTTACTTCACAAAAAGCTGGCAGCTGTGCCAGATGTTCTAGCCTTTGTTCAGGCTCTGGTTAGAATCAAGCCTGTTTACAAAATTTTGACTCCTCCTTGGAGTCTCAACCTAGTTCTTTCAGTTCTTCAGGGGGTTCCGTTTGAACCCTTACATTCCGTTGATATTAAGTTATTATCTTGGAAAGTTTTGTTTTTGGTTGCAATTTCTTCTGCTAGAAGAGTTTCAGAATTATCTGCTCTGCAGTGTTCTTCTCCTTATCTGGTGTTCCATGCAGATAAGGTGGTTTTGCGTACTAAACCTGGTTTTCTTCCAAAAGTTGTTTCTAACAAAAACATTAACCAGGAGATAGTTGTGCCTTCTTTGTGTCTGTCAGCCTGTGGAAGGTAATCTCACCCCTGTAAAGGAGAGAGGGAATTTTTAGGACCACAACTGCAGGTTTAGGAGTGTTGTGAATGTATCAGTGATTCTGTGTAAGTGAGGGAAGGCAGCAAGGATCAGAATCATTAGATACAGTTCACTTTAATATAAGGATAGGAGTGACAATGGCTGAGACCTCAGAGCATATAGCCCCACTCAGTATTGACAAACTGGTTCCCACATATAAACAACAAGCAATTGCAAGTTAAAGTTGTAGACATACCATATCTAATCATAGGTGGCAGCAGACATAGTGTACAACTTAAGGCAACAAATAGGGTTAATGAGATTTATGCAGCAATTAGGTGTTGAATCTGAACTCTTAAGAATATAGGTTGAATAGAGCATTTACATATGAAGGCAACCTAACTAAGATTCTGAGACATGTCAGGAGTAATTGCTGAATGATCGTAAGTTACTTCGGTATGAGTTTGAAGGAAGCGCTTTTGAGACTTACTAGTAAAAGTAAAGGGTGAGGTCTGTCCGGACAGAGCGAAGTTCCCCTGCAGAGTTTGGGGAAATTGCAGCGTGTGCGATGGCGTGTGACGTCACAGCTTGCCGGTTCCGGTCCTGTGTTAGGAAGAGAGGTGAGCCGCGTCTGTCTCTAAAGTTGCAAGCAGGTTAGAGGGTGAGAAGCTGGATTCAACAATCAAGCAATTTGGTATGAGTAGGAGGGAAATTTAAACTGCTTGTTGGGGAGGAGTTATGTAAGTGTGAAAAGACACAGCTATACAAAGGATAAGGCAAAGAACTTAGTCAATTATTACAGGACCCCCCCCCCAAAGATCAACTCCGGGGATCGAGTCCAGGACGATCAGGATAACGTTCATGGAACCTGGCCACCAACCGGGGGGCAGAGAGATTGGAAGCCGGTTCCCAGGAGTCCTCCGAATCAGGGTAGCCCTTCCAATGGACCAGATACTGAAGCTGCCCACGAAAACGTCGGGAGTCCAAGACATCTTGTACCTCATACTCCAGGGTGGTATCCTGTAGATGAGGAAGTAAAGGAATAGAAGGATCATGGTGACGAAGTTGTCTATAAGGCTTGAGGAGAGACACATGAAAGGTAGGATGGGATTTCAGATTTGCTGGTAATGCGAGAGTAACAGCGTTCATATTCACAATTTTTATGATGGGAAATGGTCCAATGAAGTTTGAAGATAATTTCCTGGAAGGAAGGGGTAAATGTAGATTACGTGTTGATAACCAAACGTAGTCACCTACACTATATTTAGGCGAGGAAATCCTTTTTTTATCATAATGGAATTTATAGCGATCCTTGGCGATGCGAATATTTTCAGCAGTTAGTGAAAAAGATTCACTAATAGTGTTGATGAGGTCATTCACAACAGGACAACTGTTGCTGTCCATAGAATCCCATTCAAAAGAAGGATGGAAACCATAGTTAATGAAGAATGGTGTGAACTTTGTAGAGGAATGGATGGAATTGTTGAAGGCGAATTCTGCGTATGGTAGTAATTGTGTCCAGGTATCTTGTTTAGCTGAAATGAAACATCTTAAATATTGTTCTATGCACTGGTTTGTCCTTTCAGTCTGGCCATTAGTTTGGGGATGGAAAGAGGTACTGAGACGTCTAGAAATACCCAATGAGTGACAAAGTTGTTTCCAGAATTGGCTGGTGAATTGAGTTCCCCTATCTGAGGTAATACTATTAGGGAGTCCGTGATACTTGAATATATGATGTATCATTAAGGAAATGGTTTCAGAAGAAGTTGGCAGCTTATGGTAGGGCACGAAATGTGCCATTTTACTAAATAGGTCTACGACTACTAATATGGTGTTATTCCCTTCAGAAATAGGTAGGTCGACTATGTAGTCAATTGCTATGTCCTTCCAAGGACGGTCAGGAGTTGGTAATGGGATCAATTTCCCGTAAGGGGGAGTCCTCCCTTTTTTTGTAGTTTCGCAGATTAAGCAGGTTTTAACGTAGTCCTCAACATCAGAGAGGCAGGTAGGCCACCAAAAGAATCTGGAGACTAATTCTTGAGTTTTCTTTATGCCCATGTGTCCAGCAGATGGAGAATCATGTAAAGTTTTTAAGACTGTTGTTCTGAGACTGTTGGGTACATAGATTTGTTGTTGATAATAATACAACCCATCCGAGTGTAAATCCAAGACCTGTAATGGTTTATTGGAGTCAGCCTGTTGTGCTGATTTGAACTGAATGTTTTGTTCTGTAGTTAAAGCTAAGAATCTGTCAAGAGGAATTAAAGGTGAAAGGTTTGGATGTGACACTTGGTCCACCAAGTGTCTTGAAAGGGCATCAGCCTTCTTGTTCTTGTTTGCAGGACGGTAGGTGATAAGATAATTAAATCTAGCCAAGAATAGGTTCCATCGGACCTGTCGTGCGCTAAGAGTCCTATTAGATTGTAGGTATTCTAGATTTTTGTGATCCGTGTAAATCAAGATTGGAAGAAGGGTCCCTTCTAGAAGGTGTCTCCATTGTTCCAATGATGTTTTGATTGCTAACAGTTCTTTATCACCTATTGGATAGTTTATTTCAGCTGAATTAAGAATACGTGAATAGAAGGCAACAGGATGCAGAGGATCTTTTGGAGTCTGCCTCTGTGAGAGAATTGCCCCCAAAGCATAATTAGATGCATCTACTTCCAAGATGTACTGCAACTCAGAATTAGGGAATTGGAGGATAGGGGCCGTAGTGAAAGCTTTTTTTAAAAAATTGAATATTCCTTCTAAATCATCGTTCCATTTGAAGTGTGTGTCAGTTTTGGTCAAGTTAGTTAATGGTCTAGTCAAGTCAGCAAAATTTTTAATAAACTTTCTGTAGAAATTGGCGAAACCCATGAACCTTTGTATATCTTTTTTACTCTTTGGGGAAGGCCAATTTTGAATTACCGATATCTTATCATTATCCATCTGGATACCTTGGGGTGATACAATATAACCTAGAAATTTAATTTCTTTGGAGTGAAATAAGCATTTTTCTAGTTTAACATAAAGAGAGTTCTCTCGTAACCGTGTTAATACTAGGGTGACATGTTTGATGTGTTCAGTAAGTGAGGTAGAGAATATGAGTATGTCATCCAGGTATATTACCATAAATAAATCCAAAAAATCCTTGAAGATATCATTTATGAAATACTGAAAGGTAGCCGGGGCATTACAGAGGCCAAATGGCATCACAGTATATTCAAAAAGGCCATAACGTGTACGGAATGCTGTAAGCCATTCATGACCCTCCTTTATTCGTACCAAGTTGTAAGCCCCTCTAAGATCCAATTTAGTGTATATGGTAGCATTTTGTAATCTATCAAGGAGTTGAGGAATTAAAGGTAGTGGATAGCGGTTTTTTATCGTACGTTTGTTTAACTCTCTGTAATCGATAATGGGTCTTAGGGATTGATCTTTGTTTTTAACAAAAAAAATACCAGCCCCAGCTGGGGAGGTGGAAGGACGTATAAAGCCTTTCTTCAAATTATCTGCCAAATAAGTTTTTAGATGTTGTAACTCAGGATCAGAGAGGGGAAATATATGGCCGTAAGGTATATCAACACCTGGTAGGAGATCTATAGGGCAGTCATAAACCCTATGAGGGGGTAGATTCTCTGATTCTTTTTTGTCAAAGACATCAGCGAATGTTATGTATTCCTTGGGGATTTGTAAAGGAACATCAAGTAAAATTTGTTCATGATGGAGACACAAATTTTTACAATAAGGTGAATCAAAGATGACATGTGAAGTTGACCATTGTATAGTGGGATCGTGTTGTTTAAACCAACTGATACCAAGTATAATGGGATATAGAGGTGAGGGTATAACATCAAAAGTAAGAAATTCTGTGTGTTGGTCATGTGTGGTGAGCCTTAAAGGTATGGTGTGGTATAAGATGGGTCCTGATGTAATTTCCTTACCATCAATAAAACGAAGTATACTAGGCACCATTTTCTTAACTAGTGGAATTTTATTTACAATAGTGAATTGGTAATCTATATAATTGTGGCTGGCACCAGAGTCAAGGATTGCTTGTGAGTTGAGTCTTTGCTGATCCCACTGTAATAAGATAGGAAGGGAGCAATGATTAGATTGTGGTTGTTTAGCAGATAAACATATACTTGTGGTGTTCATCTTACCCTTCCTACGCTGTAATTGAGAGCAGTCCTTTACAGAGTGATCGATCCCTCCACAGTACATACAGAGATCTAAAGCTTTTCTTCTTAATTTTTCCTGTAGTGTTAATGGACCTCTGATGAAACCGAGTTCCATAGGGATTTCAGAGGCTTTTGTAGTTGTCTTAGGTGGATGTAGAGTAGTAACTGTTTGTTTGGTGGATGTTTCTAAGTGTGACTTTTCTGAGCGTCTCTCTCTGATGCGTCTATCTAATGTGATGCTAGCATCTATTAGGAGTTCTAAAGTCTCTGGGAGGGGTTGTCTAGCTAGCTCATCCTTGAGAGTATCTGAGAGGCCTAGGCGGAATTGATTGCGCAAGGAAAGGTCATTCCACTGTGTATCAGGGGACCATTTCTTAAACTCTGCGATGTAGTCCTCCACAGGCCTTTTATGTTGTCTCAGAGACCTCATTGCTGTCTCAGCAGACAGCTGTTTGTAGGGATCATCATATAGCTGTCCCATTGCTTTAAAAAACTGATCAAATGAGTACAGCAATGGGTCATTGGTTTCAAAAAACAAATTTGCCCATATACGTGGTTCACCACGTAGATAGGAAATTGTGGTGAGAACCTTCAAATGATCATTGAAGTATGTTTTGGGTTTTAATTTGAAATATAAGGAACATGA
The DNA here is from genome assembly GCF_027579735.1 of Bombina bombina. NCBI lineage: Eukaryota > Metazoa > Chordata > Amphibia > Anura > Bombinatoridae > Bombina > Bombina bombina. Next base: position 383,522,588 of record NC_069502.1, on the reverse strand, counting down.
GTTTTTGAATTCCCTAAATTCTGAACGAATACCACTAAATGTTTGTGGAGGATTAGGTTGAGGTTCACTAGAACTAATATGTGTAGTGAGGGTATCAATTTTTTCATTGATGTATTGCTTTAAGGCAGAGTTTTCTAATTGTAGTGTATTTAACCCTGTTGTAAGGTTATCTACAGTTTGAGTTAATTTCTCTACATGAGATAATAAGGCTGCTGGGTCCATGGTAAGGCTTGATTGTTAATGTCAGCCTGTGGAAGGTAATCTCACCCCTGTAAAGGAGAGAGGGAATTTTTAGGACCACAACTGCAGGTTTAGGAGTGTTGTGAATGTATCAGTGATTCTGTGTAAGTGAGGGAAGGCAGCAAGGATCAGAATCATTAGATACAGTTCACTTTAATATAAGGATAGGAGTGACAATGGCTGAGACCTCAGAGCATATAGCCCCACTCAGTATTGACAAACTGGTTCCCACATATAAACAACAAGCAATTGCAAGTTAAAGTTGTAGACATACCATATCTAATCATAGGTGGCAGCAGACATAGTGTACAACTTAAGGCAACAAATAGGGTTAATGAGATTTATGCAGCAATTAGGTGTTGAATCTGAACTCTTAAGAATATAGGTTGAATAGAGCATTTACATATGAAGGCAACCTAACTAAGATTCTGAGACATGTCAGGAGTAATTGCTGAATGATCGTAAGTTACTTCGGTATGAGTTTGAAGGAAGCGCTTTTGAGACTTACTAGTAAAAGTAAAGGGTGAGGTCTGTCCGGACAGAGCGAAGTTCCCCTGCAGAGTTTGGGGAAATTGCAGCGTGTGCGATGGCGTGTGACGTCACAGCTTGCCGGTTCCGGTCCTGTGTTAGGAAGAGAGGTGAGCCGCGTCTGTCTCTAAAGTTGCAAGCAGGTTAGAGGGTGAGAAGCTGGATTCAACAATCAAGCAATTTGGTATGAGTAGGAGGGAAATTTAAACTGCTTGTTGGGGAGGAGTTATGTAAGTGTGAAAAGACACAGCTATACAAAGGATAAGGCAAAGAACTTAGTCAATTATTACAGTGTCCTAATCCAGTTTCAAAGAAGGAACGTTTGTTGCACAACTTGGATGTAGTTCGTGCTCTCAAATTTTACTTAGCAGCTACTAAGGATTTCAGACAAACTTTGTCTTTGTTTGTTGTTTATTCTGGTAAACGGAGAGGTCAAAAAGCAACTTCTACCTCTCTCTCCTTCTGGATTAAAAGCATTATCCGATTGGCTTATGAGACTGCCGGACGGCAGCCTCCTGAAAGAATCACAGCTCACTCCACTAGGGCTGTGGCTTCCACATGGGCCTTCAAGAACGAGGCTTCTGTTGATCAGATATGTAAGGCAGCGACTTGGTCTTCACTGCACACTTTTTCTAAATTTTACAAATTTGATACTTTTGCTTCTTCTGAGGCTATTTTTGGGAGAAAGGTTTTGCAAGCCGTGGTGCCTTCCATTTAGGTGACCTGATTTGCTCCCTCCCTTCATCCGTGTCCTAAAGCTTTGGTATTGGTTCCCACAAGTAAGGATGACGCCGTGGACCGGACACACCTATATTGGAGAAAACAGAATTTATGTTTACCTGATAAATTACTTTCTCCAACGGTGTGTCCGGTCCACGGCCCGCCCTGGTTTTTTTAATCAGGTCTGATAATTTATTTTCTTTAACTACAGTCACCACGGTAACATATGGTTTCTCCTATGCAAATATTCCTCCTTAACGTCGGTCGAATGACTGGGGTAGGCGGAGCCTAGGAGGGATCATGTGACCAGCTTTGCTGGGCTCTTTGCCATTTCCTGTTGGGGAAGAGAATATCCCACAAGTAAGGATGACGCCGTGGACCGGACACACCGTTGGAGAAAGTAATTTATCAGGTAAACATAAATTCTGTTTTTATGGGCACTCAGTTTGTATGTTATATTAGGAACAAACGTTTGTGTGTCTGGGAGTACTATGTTTATTTTATTTGGGACTTCTGTTTGGAGGGTTCACTTGGCTTATTTTGGGTTTTTTATAACCCACATGGCTCAAGGATCGTTTTGTAACTTTCTGTGTAGGCCCCAGCAACATCGGGTAGAGAGAGGCGGGGCCTATTTTCGCGCCTCAGTTGCGCATTTATTTTGCATAGGCAAGCAGCAAGCCACAACAGAAGGGCCCTGGAGCACTTCTAAGGGCCTAATAATCGAAGCTTCATTTCCACATTTTTGATCCTTGAGGGCAGGGTACTGACAAGGGTTTTACCGGGTTTTTAACTCTTTTTAATCCGGTTTTCTCATTTAAGGGTTAATTGCCTTAATATTTGTGGTGCAATCTTACTAATGCTTGAGAGGTATACTGTAAATATTTCGGAGACTTTTCATCCGGGGGAGTGGGAGCTCCATCCGGAGGTGTTTGCTCAACTGGTTCAGCTATGGGGCACACCAGAATTGGTACTGATGGCGTCTCGTCAGCACGTCAAACTTCCTTGTTACGGATCCAGGTCCAGGGACCCTCAGGCAGTACTAATAGATGCTCTAGCAGTACCCTGGTCGTTCAACCTGGCTTATGTGTTTCCACCTTTCCCTCTCCTTCCGCATCTGATTGCCAGAATCAAACAGGAGAGAGCCTCAGTGATTTTGATAGCACCTGCGTGGCCATGCAGGACTTGGTATGCAGGCCTGGTGGACATGTCATCTCTGCCACCATGGACTCTGCCACTGCGACGGGACCTTCTAATTCAGGGTCCGTTCAAGCATCCAAATATAATTTCTCTGCAGCTGACTGCTTGGAGATTGAACGCTTGATTTTATCAAAGCGGGGTTTCTCTGAGTCGGTCATAGATGCCTTGATTCAGGCTCGAAAGCCTGTCACCAGGAAAATCTATCATAAGATATGGCGTAAATATCTTTTTTGGTGCGAATCCAAAGGCTACTCATGGAGTAAGATCAGGATTCCTAGGATTTTGTCCTTTCTTCAAGAAGGATTGGAAAAAGGGTTGTCAGCTAGTTCCCTAAAGGGACAGATATCTGCTTTGTCTATCCTATTGCACAAGCGTCTGGCTGATGCCCCAGACGTTCGGGCTTTTTGTCAGGCTTTAGTTAGAATCAAGCCTGTGTTTAAACCTGTTGCTCCGCCATGGAGTCTAAATTTAGTTCTAAATGTTCTTCAGGGGGTTCCGTTTGAACCCATGCATTCCATAGATATTAAGCTTCTATCTTTGAAAGTTCTGTTTCTAGTTGCTATCTCTTCAGCTCGAAGAGTTTCTGAACTATCTGCATTACAATGCGACTCGCCTTATCTTGTTTTCCATGCTGATAAGGTGGTTTTGCGTACCAAACCTGGGTTCCTCCCTAAGGTTGTTTCTAACAGGAATATCAATCAGGGAATTGTTGTTCCTTTTCTGTGTCCTAATCCTTCTTCTAAGAAGGACCGTCTGTTGCACAACTTGGACGTGGTTCATGCCTTGAAGTTTTATTTGCAGGCAACCAAAGATTTTCGCCAGTCATCTTCTTTGTTGTCTATGCTTGAAAGCGTAGAGGTCAAAAGGCTATGGCTACCTCTTTCCTTTTGGCTGAAGAGCATCATCCGTTTGGCTTATGTGTCTGCTGGACAGCAGCCTCCTGATAGAATTACAGCTCGCTCCACTAGAGTGGTGGCTTCCACATGGGCTTTTTAAAATGATGCTTCTGTTGAACAGATTTGTAAGGCTGCGACTTGGTCTTCGCTTCATACCTTTTCCAAATTTTCCAAATTTGATACTTTTGCTTCTTCTGAGACTATTTTTTGGGAGAAAGGTTTTGCAAGCAGAGGTGCTCCTTCCGTTTAGGTTCCTGTCTTGTCCCTCCCTTCATCCGTGTCCTAAAGCTTTGGTATTGGTATCCCACAATTTAGGATGAATCCGTGGACTCGGTACATCTTGCAAAATAAAACAAAATTTATGCTTACCTGATAAATTTCTTTCTTTCTTTTGCAATGTACCAAGTCCACGGCCCGCCCTGTCTATTCTAGACAGATAGTATTTTTTTTATGTAAACTTCAGTCACCTCTGCACCTTATAGTTTCTCCTTTCTTTCATGTAATTAACAAGAGTCCATGAGCTAGTGACGTATGGGATATACATTCCTACCAGGAGGGGCAAAGTTTCCCAAACCTTAAAATGCCTATAAATACACCCCTCACCACACCCACAAATCAGTTTTACAAACTTTGCCTCCAAGGGAGGTGGTGAAGTAAGTTTGTGCTAGATTCTACGTTGATATGCGCTCCGCAGCAAGTTGGAGCCCGGTTTTCCTCTCAGCGTGCAGTGAATGTCAGAGGGATGTGAGGAGAGTATTGCCTATTGAATGCAGTGATCTCCTTCTACGGGGTCTATTTCATAAGGTTCTCTGTTATCGGTCGTAGAGATTCATCTCTTACCTCCCTTTTCAGATCGACGATATACTCTTATATTTACCATTTCCTCTACTGATTCTCGTTTCAGTACTGGTTTGGCTTTCTACAAACATGTAGATGAGTGTCCTGGGGTAAGTAAGTCTTATTTTCTGTGACACTCTAAGCTATGGTTGGGCACTTTATTTATAAAGTTCTAAATATATGTATTCAAACATTTATTTGCCTTGACTCAGAATGTTCAACTTTCCTTATTTCCAGACAGTCAGTTTCATATTTGGGATTATGCTTTAATTATCATATTTTTCTTACCTCAAAAATTTGACTTTTTTCCCTGTGGGCTGTTAGGCTCGCGGGGGCTGAAAATGCTTCATTTTATTGCGTCATTCTTGGCGCGGACTTTTTTGGCGCAAAAATTCATTTCGTTTCCGGCGTCATACGTGTCGCCGGAAGTTGCGTCATTTTTTTGACGTTATTTTGCGCCAAAAATGTCGGCGTTCCGGATGTGGCGTCATTTTTGGCGCCAAAAGCATTTAGGCGCCAAATAATGTGGGCGTCTTATTTGGCGCCAAAAAATATGGGCGTCGCTTTTGTCTCCACATTATTTCAGTCTCATTTTTCATTTGCTTCTGGTTGCTAGAAGCTTGATGTTTGGCATTGTTTTCCCATTCCTGAAACTGTCTTATAAGGAATTTGATCTATTTTGCTTTATATGTTGTTTTTTCTCTTACATATTGCAAGATGTCTCACGTTGCATCTGAGCCAGAAGATACTACAGGAAAACCTCTGCCTGCTGGATCTACCAAAGCTAAGTGTATCTGCTGTAAACTTTTGGTAGCTATTCCTCCAGCTGTTGTTTGTATTAAATGTCATGACAAACTTGTTAATGCAGATAATATTTCCTTTAGTGATGTACCATTGCCTGTTGCAGTTCCCTCAACATCTAAGGTGCAGAATGTTCCTGATAACATAAGAGATTTTGTTTCTGAATCCATAAAGAAGGCTTTGTCTGTTATTTCTCCTTCTAGTAAACGTAAAAAGTCTTTTAAATCTTCTCTCTCTACAGATGAATTTTTAAATGAACACCATCATTCTGATTCTTTGGACTCTTCTGGTTCAGAGGATTCTGTCTCAGAGATTGATGCTGATAAATCTTCATATTTATTTAAGATGGAATTTATTCGCTCTTTACTTAAAGAAGTACTAATTGCTTTAGAAATAGAGGATTCTAGTCCTCTTGATACTAATTCTATACGTTTGGATAAGGTTTTTAAAGCTCCTGCGGTTATTCCAGAAGTCTTTCCTGTTCCTAATGCTATTTCTGCAGTAATTGCTAAGGAATGGGATAGATTGGGTAATTAATTTACTCCTTCTAAACGTTTTAAGCAATTATATCCTGTTCCGCCTGACAGATTAGAATTTTGGGACAAAATCCCTAAAGTTGATGGGGCTATTTCTACCCTTGCTAAACGTACTACCATTCCTACATCAGATGGTACCTCGTTTAAGGATCCTTTAGATAGAAAAATTGAATCTTTTCTAAGAAAAGCTTATCTATGTTCAGGTAATCTTCTTAGACCTGCTATATCATTGGCTGATGTTGCTGCAGCTTCAACTTTTTGGTTGGAAACTCTAGCGCAACAAGTAACAAATCGTGATTCTCATGATATTATTATTCTTCTCCAGCATGCTAATAATTTCATCTGTGATGCCATTTTTGATATTATTAGAGTTGATGTTAGATTTATGTCTCTGGCTATCTTAGCCAGAAGAGCTTTATGGCTTAAGACTTGGAATGCTGATATGGCTTCTAAATCAACTCTACTTTCCATTTCTTTCCAGGGAAACAAATTATTTGGTTCTCAGTTGGATTCTATTATTTCAACTGTTACTGGTGGGAAAGGAACTTTTTTACCACAGGATAAAAAGTCTAAAGGTAAAAACAGGGCTAACAATCGTTTTCGTTCCTTTCGTTTCAACAAAGAACAAAAGCCTGATCCTTCGTCCTCAGGAGCAGTTTCAGTTTGGAAACCATCCCCAGTCTGGAATAAATCCAAGCCTGCTAGAAAGGCAAAGCCTGCTTCTAAGTTCACATGAAGGTACGGCCCTCATTCCAGTTCAGCTGGTAGGGGGCAGGTTACGTTTTTTCAAAGAAATTTGGATCAGTTCTGTTCACAATCTTTGGATTCAGAACATTGTTTCAGAAGGGTACAGAATTGGTTTCAAGATGAGACCTCCTGCAAAGAGATTTTTTCTTTCCCATGTCCCAGTAAATCCAGTGAAAGCTCAAGCATTTCTGAATTGTGTTTCAGATCTAGAGTTGGCTGGAGTAATTATGCCAGTTCCAGTTCCGGAACAGGGGATGGGGTTTTCTCCAACATAGGTGTGTCCGGTCCACGGCGTCATCCTTACTTGTGGGATATTCTCTTCCCCAACAGGAAATGGCAAAGAGCCCAGCAAAGCTGGTCACATGATCCCTCCTAGGCTCCGCCTACCCCAGTCATTCTCTTTGCCGTTGTACAGGCAACATCTCCACGGAGATGGCTTAGAGTTTTTTAGTGTTTAACAAGCCTGTTTACAAACCTTTGACTCCTCCTTGGAGTCTCAATCTAGTTCTTTCAGTTCTTCAGGGGGTTCCGTTTGAACCCTTACATTCCGTTGATATTAAGTTATTATCTTGGAAAGTTTTGTTTTTAGTTGCAATTTCTTCTGCTAGAAGAGTTTCAGAATTATCTGCTCTGCAGTGTTCTCCTCCTTATCTGGTGTTCCATGCAGATAAGGTGGTTTTACGTACTAAACCTGGTTTTCTTCCAAAAGTTGTTTCTAACAAAAACATTAACCAGGAGATTATCGTACCTTCTCTGTGTCCGAAACCAGTTTCAAAGAAGGAACGCTTGTTGCACAATTTGGATGTTGTTCGCGCTCTAAAATTCTATTTAGATGCTACAAAGGATTTTAGACAAACATCTTCCCTGTTTGTTGTTTATTCAGGTAAAAGGAGAGGTCAAAAAGCAACTTCTACCTCTCTCTCTTTTTGGATTAAAAGCATCATCAGATTGGCTTACGAGACTGCCGGACGGCAGCCTCCCGAAAGAATCACGGCTCATTCCACTAGGGCTGTGGCTTCCACATGGGCCTTCAAGAACGAGGCTTCTGTTGATCAGATATGTAGGGCAGCGACTTGGTCTTCACTGCACACTTTTACCAAATTTTACAAGTTTGATACTTTTGCTTCTTCTGAGGCTATTTTTGGGAGAAAGGTTTTGCAAGCCGTGGTGCCTTCCATTTAGGTGACCTGATTTGCTCCCTCCCTTCATCCGTGTCCTAAAGCTTTGGTATTGGTTCCCACAAGTAAGGATGACGCCGTGGACCGGACACACCTATGTTGGAGAAAACAGAATTTATGTTTACCTGATAAATTTCTTTCTCCAACGGTGTGTCCGGTCCACGGCCCGCCCTGGTTTTTTAATCAGGTCTGATAATTTATTTTCTTTAACTACAGTCACCACGGTACCATATGGTTTCTCCTATGCTATTATTCCTCCTTAACGTCGGTCGAATGACTGGGGTAGGCGGAGCCTAGGAGGGATCATGTGACCAGCTTTGCTGGGCTCTTTGCCATTTCCTGTTGGGGAAGAGAATATCCCACAAGTAAGGATGACGCCGTGGACCGGACACACCGTTGGAGAAAGAAATTTATCAGGTAAACATAAATTCTGTTTTATTCAAATCTCTTCATTGTACCAAAGAAGGAGAATTCCTTCAGACCAGTTCTGGATCTAAAATTATTGAATCGTTATGTAAGGATACCAACGTTCAAGATGGTAACTGTAAGGACTATATTGCCTTTTGTTCAGCAAGGGAATTATATGTCCACAATAGATTTACAGGATGCATATCTGCATATTCCGATTCATCCAGATCATTATCAGTTCCTGAGATTCTCTTTTCTAGACAAGCATTACCAATTTGTGGCTCTACCGTTTGGCCTTGCTACAGCTCCAAGAATTTTCACAAAGATTCTCGGTGCCCTTCTGTCTGTAATCAGAGAACAGGGTATTGTGGTATTTCCTTATTTGGACGATATCTTGGTACTTGCTCCGTCTTTACATTTAGCAGAGTCTCATACGAATCGACTTGTGTTGTTTCTTCAAGATCATGGTTGGAGGATCAATTTACCAAAAAGTTCTTTGATTCCTCAAACAAGGGTAACCTTTCTGGGTTTCCAGATAGATTCAGTGTCCATGACTTTGTCTTTAACAGACAAGAGACGTCTAAAATTGATTACAGCCTGTCGAAACCTTCAGTCTCAATCATTCCCTTCGGTAGCCTTATGCATGGAAATTCTAGGTCTTATGACTGCTGCATCGGACGCGATCCCCTTTGCTCGTTTTCACATGCGACCTCTTCAGCTCTGTATGCTGAACCAATGGTGCAGGGATTACACGAAGATATATCAATTAATATCTTTAAAACCGATTGTTCGGCACTCTCTGACGTGGTGGACAGATCACCATCGTTTAATTCAGGGGGCTTCTTTTGTTCTTCCGACCTGGACTGTAATTTCAACAGATGCAAGTCTCACAGGTTGGGGAGCTGTGTGGGGATCTCTGACGGCACAAGGAGTTTGGGAATCTCAGGAGGTGAGATTACCGATCAATATCTTGGAACTCCGTGCAGTTTTCAGAGCTCTTCAGTTTTGGCCTCTTCTGAAGAGAGAATCGTTCATTTGTTTTCAGACAGACAATGTCACAACTGTGGCATACATCAATCATCAAGGAGGGACTCACAGTCCTCTGGCTATGAAAGAAGTATCTCGAATTTTGGTTTGGGCGGAATCCAGCTCCTGTCTAATCTCTGCGGTTCATATCCCAGGTGTAGACAATTGGGAAGCGGATTATCTCAGTCGCCAAACGTTGCATCCGGGCGAATGGTCTCTTCACCCAGAGGTATTTCTTCAGATTGTTCAAATGTGGGGGCTCCCAGAGATAGATCTGATGGCCTCTCATCTAAACAAGAAACTTCCCAGGTATCTGTCCAGATCCCGGGATCCTCAGGCGGAGGCAGTGGATGCATTATCACTTCCTTGGAAGTATCATCCTGCCTATATCTTTCCGCCTCTAGTTCTTCTTCCAAGAGTAATCTCCAAGATTCTGAGGGAATGCTCGTTTGTTCTGCTAATAGCTCCGGCATGGCCTCACAGGTTTTGGTATGCGGATCTTGTCCGGATGGCATCTTGCCAACCATGGACTCTTCCGTTAAGACCAGACCTTCTGTCTCAAGGTCCTTTTTTCCATCCGGATCTGAAATCCTTAAATTTAAAGGTATGGAGATTGAACGCTTGATTCTTGGTCATAGAGGTTTCTCTGACTCCGTGATTAATACTATGTTACAGGCTCGTAAATCTGTATCTCGAGAGATATATTATAGAGTCTGGAAGACTTATATTTCTTGGTGTCTTTCTCATCATTTTTCTTGGCATTCTTTTAGAATACCGAGAATTTTACAGTTTCTTCAGGATGGTTTAGATAAGGGTTTGTCCGCGAGTTCTTTGAAAGGACAAATCTCCGCTCTTTCTGTTCTTTTTCACAGAAAGATTGCTATTCTTCCTGATATTCATTGTTTTGTACAAGCTTTGGTTCGTATAAAACCTGTCATTAAGTCAATTTCTCCTCCATGGAGTTTGAATTTGGTTTTGGGAGCTCTTCAAGCTCCTCCGTTTGAACCTATGCATTCATTGGACATTAAATTACTTTCTTGGAAAGTTTTGTTCCTTTTGGCCATCTCTTCTGCTAGAAGAGTTTCTGAATTATCTGCTCTTTCGTGTGAGTCTCCTTTTCTGATTTTTCATCAGGATAAGGCGGTGTTGCGAACTTCTTTTGAATTTTTACCTAAAGTTGTGAATTCCAACAACATTAGTAGAGAAATTGTGGTTCCTTCATTATGTCCTAATCCTAAGAATTCTAAGGAGAAATCATTGCATTCTTTGGATGTTGTTAGAGCTTTAAAATATTATGTTGAAGCTACGAAATCTTTCCGTAAGACTTCTAGTCTATTTGTTATCTTTTCCGGTTCTAGGAAAGGCCAGAAAGCTTCTGCCATTTCTTTGGCATCTTGGTTGAAATCTTTAATTCACCTTGCCTATGTTGAGTCGGGTAAAATTCCGCCTCAAAGAATTACAGCTCATTCTACTAGGTCAGTTTCTACTTCCTGGGCGTTTAGGAATGAAGCTTCGGTTGACCAGATCTGCAAAGCAGCAACTTGGTCCTCTTTGCATACTTTTACTAAATTCTACCATTTTGATGTATTTTCTTCTTCTGAAGCAGTTTTTGGTAGAAAAGTTCTTCAGGCAGCGGTTTCAGTTTGAATCTTCTGCTTATGTTTTTTGTTAAACTTTATTTTGGGTGTGGATTATTTTCAGCAGGAATTGGCTGTCTTTATTTTATCCCTCCCTCTCTAGTGACTCTTGTGTGGAAAGATCCACATCTTGGGTAGTCATTATCCCATACGTCACTAGCTCATGGACTCTTGTTAATTACATGAAAGAAAACATAATTTATGTAAGAACTTACCTGATAAATTCATTTCTTTCATATTAACAAGAGTCCATGAGGCCCACCCTTTTTTGTGGTGGTTATGATTTTTTTGTATAAAGCACAATTATTCCAATTCCTTATTTTATATGCTTCGCACTTTTTTTCTTATCACCCCACTTCTTGGCTATTCGTTAAACTGATTTGTGGGTGTGGTGAGGGGTGTATTTATAGGCATTTTAAGGTTTGGGAAACTTTGCCCCTCCTGGTAGGAATGTATATCCCATACGTCACTAGCTCATGGACTCTTGTTAATATGAAAGAAATGAATTTATCAGGTAAGTTCTTACATAAATTATGTTTTTCTTCCTTGGCCTTCGGTCGAATGACTGGGGGGTGGAGTTAAGGGGGAGCTATATAGACAGCTCTGCTGTGGTGCTCTCTTTGCTACTTCCTGTCAAGAAGGACAATATCCCACGTTAGGATGAATCCGTGGACTCTGTACATCGCAAAAGAAAGAAATTTATCAGGTAAGCATACATTTTGTTTTTTCTGAATCCGTTATTGAAGCTATGATTCAGGCTCGTAAGCCTGTGTCTAGAAAGATTTTTATAAGATTTGGAGTATATATATATATATATATATATATGTATTGGTGTAATTCTAGAAATTTTTCTTGGAATAGAGTTAAAATTCCTAGGATTTTGTCTTTTCTCCAAGAGGGTTTGGAGAAGGGTTTATCTGCTAGTACCTTGAGGGGTCAAATTTCTGCTTTATCTATTTTGTTGCATAAACGTCTGGCAGATATGCCAGATGTTAAAGGGACAGTCTAGTCAAAATTAAACTTTCATTATTCAGATAGGAATTGTAATTTTAATCAATTTTCCAAATTACTTTTATCATCAAATTTGCTTTTTTCTCTTGGTGGTATTAGTTAAAACTAGACATAGGTAGGCTCATATGCTAATTTCTAAGCCCTTGAAGGCTGCCTCTAATCACGTGCTTTTTAAATTCCTTTTCAACACAAAGAGATTGAAAGTACACGTGGGCCATATAGATAACACTGTGTTCAGGCACAGGGGGTTATTTAAGATTTAGCACAAAACAATGCTAAATGCAAGACAATAGATACTAAACAGTCACAGTCATGTGATCAAGGGGCTGGAAGAATGTTCTTAGATACAAGGTAATCACAGAGGTAAAAAGTTTATTAATATAACTGTGTTGGTTATGCTGCAAAACTGGGGAATGGGTAATAAAGGGATGATCTATCTTTTAAAACAATAACAATTCTATTGTAGACTGTCCCTTTAAGTCTTTTTGCCAGGTTCTGGTTAGTCAGGCCTAGGTTTAAATTTGCTACTCCTCTGTGGAGTCTCAATTTGGTTCTTAGAGTTCAACATGCTCCTTTTTGAACCTATGCATTCTTTGGTTATTAAGTGTTTATCCTGGAAAGTTTTGTTTTCACTAGAGGACATTAGTACACATGTTTCCTATAGATAACATTGAGCTCATGCACGTGAATTTACCATGGAGTCAGCTCTGATTGGCTAAAATGCAAGTCTGTCAAAAGAACTGAAATAAGGGGGGGCAGTCTGCTGAGGCTTAGATACAAGGTAATTACAGAGGTAAAATATGTATAATTATAACTGTGTTGGTTATGCAAAACTGGGGAATTGGTAATTAAGGGATTATCTGTCTTTTAAAATAACAAAAATTCTGGTGTTCACTGTCCCTTTAATATTTTGATGGTTTGTGATTTTAAATAGCAATCCAGCTATGTAATTTGCAAAAAGAAGCATAAATGAGCAATTCCTCATACATTTTAATGCGCTGCAGCTGGTATCATTTTGGATTGTGTTCGTTGTATTTGAGGGTTACATTGCTATTAGATTATAGCCCTTCTAGGAGGAATAGCGGTAAGTTAGCCTTAAGCCTGTTGTCATTAAAGGGACAGTCAAGTCCAAAAAAAACCTCATGTTTCAAATAGGGCATCTCATTTTAAACAACTTTCTAATTTACTTTTATCACCAATTTTGCTTTGTTCTCTTGGTATTCTTAGTTGAAAGCTAAACCTAGGAGGTTCATATGCTAATTTCTTAGACCTTGAAGGCCGCCTCTAATCTAAATGCATTTTGATAGTTTTTCACCGCTAGAGGGCATTAGTTCACGTGTTTCATATAGATAACATTAAGCTCATGCACGTTACCATGGAGGCAGCTCTGATTGGCTAAACTGTAAGTTTGTCAAAAGAACTGAAATAAGGGGGCAGTCTGCTGAGGCTTAGATACAAGGTAATTACAGAGGTAAAACGTGTATAGTTATAACTGTGTTGGTTATGCAAAACTGGGGAATTGGTAATTGAGGGATTATCTATTTTTTAAAACAACAAAAATTCTGGTGTTGACTGTCCCTTTTAAACCTTTTGTTCCTGCACACTCTGTACTGTTACAGCTTCTGTAGGCAGGCCTTACATGATAGAGGATATGTCACCAAATAACAAGGAGCTGAAACCAGTAGTAAAGTCTCTACTTGCCTGTGATCAGACTTAAAGGGACACTGAACCCAATTTATTTATTTTGTGATTCAGATAGAGTATGCCATTTTAAGCAACTTTCTAATTTACTCCTATTATCAATTTTCTTTGTTCTCTTGCTATCTTTATTTGAAAATGAAGGCATCTAAGCTAAGTAGCCAGCCAGTTTTTGGTTCAGAACCCTGGAAAGCAGTTGTTTATTGGTGGGTGAATTTATCCACCAACCATCAAGAACAACCCAGGTTGTTAACCAAAAATAGGCAGACATCTAAACTTACATTCTTGCTTTTCAAATAAAGATACCAAGAGAATGAAGAAAATTTGATAATATGAGTAAATTAGAAAGTTGCTTAAAATTGCATGCTCTATCTGAATCACGAAAGAAATTTTTTTTGGTTCAGTATCCCTTTAAGTACAATACTTAACATGACAGAATTCAAAGCCAGCATGAAATGCATTTTGTGTTATTAACTCATTAACAATCAATGCAATTACCTTCATATAGACTGTGAATTTATGACACCAAATGCATTTCATCATAGACTGCGCTATTTGTAGATTTGTAAAATAAAGATATACAGCTTGGACACAATTTATAAAAATGCTGTGATCGTATGTTAAATCCAGAGAGCTGTAGTCCTTGTCCTTCTCTATTCCGCTTCATGTGTTATTAAATGCATTGAGATTTTTATCAGCTGCATTTCTTCTTGTAATATAGCTTTCTTTCTAATATGGTTTTTCTTGTTTCATCCTCCAGGATGGAACCCTGTTCGATGGCAGGCCTATCGAATCTCTGTCTCTCATCGATGCGGTTATGCCTGATGTTGTGCAAACAAGACAACAGGCATACAGAGACAAACTCGCACAGCAACAGCAAGCTGCGGCTGCTGCAGCAGCTGCCGCCGCCGCCGCTGCTTCTTCTACAGCTAACAATCAACAACCCTCCACAAAGAATGGTGAAAATACAGCAAATGGAGAGGAGAACGGAGGACATGCACTGGCAAGTATGTGTATTGAAATGTTTCTTGGTATTGGTTTCGATAACAAACCTTTTTTCTCTTTTACTATTGACCTAATTTAATTCATTTTCATTCTAAGTTAATTTTGTTCTCTCATTAAGAAGTACTTTTTATTAACTTTCACATGATTTCTCTATCTACCAGCAAATACATGATTTTACAGTTTCTTGCGTTCTTTCTGCTCTTTGCATGCAAGTATAAAAACTAATCACTGTTATAGTGTAGCAATATATACTTATACCTCCATTGTTTGATATTGTTTTACATTTGCTGACTACAACTTTATTACTTTTGCCATTTTAAAGTTTACTGTAATGTTTGTTGTGTTTAAAAAAAGAAACGATGAATGCCACAACATTACAGCTGTTTTAACGGGGGTCTCCCCAGGACCTTTTTAATTGGGGCACCAGAAAGCTGATTTTACTGATTTTACGGACAACCCAGCTACATTTTTTAGCTAATGTTAAAGGGATTTTCCAGCCAAAATTGGAAACCACATTGGGTGCATTTTGGTATTAAAGAGAATAAATTTTGTAATATACATTTATTAGCAAAAATGCTTCTAATAAAAGCTAAAGCTGTTTCAAAATGGTATTTAAGTATGCACCGTGCACCAGCATTTTTAACACAACACTAGCTCGTAGAGCCTAAGGTGCTTTTGCCATCTGGTAATAACTCAATTTGTTAATTGTTGACATGATTCAAGCTCCACTGATGATCTGAGGAGCTGCATTATTTAAAATGTGGGTGCCGTGACAATATCTAGCTATGCTTCACGTGCACGTGCAGAGAAAAATGTTAACTCTAAAACAGTGATAACTCTTACTAGAAGCATTTTTGCCGATACATGTATATTGCAAATATGTTTCTATACAAACATGTAATAAATCTATGTGCATTTATATTTTGACTGGAATGTCCCTTTAAGCTTAAATGAACTAATATTACAGTTTTTAAATCTTTATTGCACAAATTATTGTTAAATAAATGTATGTTAAATTATGCATTTGATTTGTGCTTTGGATACAATTTTTTTTTGTAATATTAGGTTTTACACGGCCCTCACCATGCTACTTGATAATGCCATCCGGCTGGCAAAATTATCTGTCAAGAACATAGTGTAATATTTAAAGGGGCTAAAACTGCAGTAAGGAATTTGTTAAACCTATAAAGTCACTCCAAAGTGAACATGGGACAGTAATTGGCAGTTTGAGATTGACTCACTAATTGTATAGCTCAGGATAGACAGTGTGTTGCTACTCTGGAGTAGACTGTGTATCCCTAATGCATAGGTTAAACACATAGGTATAGGGAAGCAGCAGTGTTATAAGACCATTCTCTAATTAGAGCATTTTCTTATTGCAATTTCATGCCCTTTTTAATTGTGTCTACACGTGTGACCCTTGTTATTTGTAGTAAGCATTTGCTGTTCTTTTTTAATTTAAAAGCTGTGTTTCAGAATTTTGTATATTTTGAAGAAGAATGCTGAATGGGGTGGATGCTGTTTAGTAAATATCCACAACTTTTTTTTTTTTTTTTTTTTTTATTATTTTCAATTTTAGAATATAATCATAGAGCATCCCCTGCTGGTTCAAGTGTGGAAAAACAGTTTGATAATGGTCAGCAACATCTTTTAATTACTTTATCTATTTTGCAACTGGATGTTAAATTATTTTGGCCTGAGACTTTTTTTTTTTTTTTTTAAATCTTGAAAGTTCTATAGATGCAATTTACTGAAATAAGATTTGTAGTTCCTGTGTGTGTTTTTATAATGCAGTAATTTTATCAGGATTTTGGATTCATTAGTGTTTTGTGTGTAAACCATTTACTTGAAATTCAAAGTGATATTGTCAGTTTAACCAGTTAACTAATGCCAGCAAGTTAACGTTATTAGTCTGTGTGTTTACAGTCTCTTCTCTTGAAGTATTTTCTATACTGAGAAACCTATTTAGTTTTGAATTGTTCTGTGGATAATTCTGTTAGCTCATTGGCAATCAAACAGTGCTGCAACACATGCATATTAAATATATTTCTTTAAAATTGTTAAACGTCTGCTTACATTGAAATTAAAACTTGCTAATTTTCTCGCTAATGCTCCCTTGTTCACACAGACAGTTCCCAGTTTTCTCTTGTGGAGAAAGAAAAACCACCAGAAGCCTTAAAAGATTTGTTTTCTACATAGCATTATACATTTTACAATACCCTCCTTTAGATAAGCCAGAGGGGAAAATTTTTCCTTTCCGTCTAATGGCAGTGAGAGTCCACAAAATCATTCATAACCTATGGGAAATACTTCACCTGGCCACCAGGAGGAGGCAAAGAGACCTCAAACAGAGCATTGAAGTATCCCTCCCACTTCCCCTACACTCTCAGTAGTTCTTTGCCTTGTTAAATGGAGGTAGACAGAGAGAGGTGCTCAAGAATGAGGCTTCAGTTGAACAGATTTGCAAGGCTGCTACCTGGTCTTCTTTTCATACTTTCACGAACTTTTTACTGATTTTGATATTTTTGCCTTAGCAGAGGCCTCTTTTGGGAGAGAGATTCTTCAAGCAATGGTACCTAGTAATTAAGGACTGCCTTCATTGCCTTTCTCTTCCTAAGCTAATACTCAACAGGTTGGGTGTTATTTTGTGGGCTCTCACCGACATTAGAAGGAAAATATAATTTATGCTTACTTGAAGATAAATTATTTTTCTTCTTTGCAGTGAGAGTCCACGAACCCGCCCTGAAATGGTGTAGTGGTGGCAGTCTTACAGCCCCTCTTTACCCCTTGTCTCTACTTTTACTTATCCTCGGCTTGAACTACAGAGAGGGTATGTCGCGCAGCTTCCTGCGCCGCCCTGGCTGTTGCCAGGGACGCAAAAGTTGCTGCTCTGGCTGTTGCCAGGGATGTGGCGGTTCCTGTGAGCGTGCGGCGATGACGTCATCGCCACACGTCTCTTCCTCTGAAGCCGGATCCTTTGAGCTTCTTGGCATGAATCGGCGCCTATGCAAGTACCTGCAGTGCTTACATACACTGCCCAAGTATAGGTGTTGCTTCCTGTGCTCCTGGGTGTTGTGTTACTGAATTGCTGGATTGTTATACTGTTGCTGAACTTTGCCTGTCTGACCACTCTGCTTGCTTAACCCCTGAACTGCTGGATTGCCATACTGATATTTAACTCTGCCTGTCTGACCGCTCTGCTTGCTTAACCCCTGAATTACTGGATTGCCATATTGTTGCCAAACTCTGCCTGTCTAACCATTCTATTGGTTTACCCCTGAACTGTTACACTGCTGGATTTCCTTTGATGCTGATAGCCGCCTGTTCCTGCTCTTTCTATTGGTTCACCCCTGTACTGCTTTACTACTTATTGCCTTCTTGTTGCAGGACTCAGCCTGTCTTGACCATTTTCTGTCTTCTTATTGCCCTGAAGGACTACCCTGTCTACAGTGAGTACTGCTTACCTCATTTCGCTAACTTACTCTGCTCTAAGATATTTCCTATCATTCCATTTTGATGCCGGGATAAGAAGATTACTGGCCAAGTTTGGTCTGATAGATATCCCACAAGCATTACAGGGTAGCGGAAGTGGGAGGGATACTTCAATGCTCTTCTTGGGGTTGTGCCTGTCTTTTCCTGGGGGCCAGGTCAAGTATTTCCCATAGTTTATGAATGATTTCGTGGACTCACTGAGAAGAAGGAAAATAATTTATCAGGTTAGTATAAATTATATTTTCTTTTACAAGATATGACACGTCCACGGATTTCATCCTTACTTGTGGGATATCGCCTCCTGGTCAGCAGGAAGTGGCAAAGAGCTCCACAGCAGAACTGTATATATAGCCCCTACCTTCCCTCCCCCCCAGTCATTCTTTTTGCCTGTGTTAGTGATAGGAAGAGGTAAAGTAAGCTGTTAGTTTAGATTCTTCTATCAAGAATTTTTTATTTTAAATGGTGCCTATGTGTACTATTTCTCTTGTTAAGTGTGTTCAGTCCACGGGTCATCCATTACTTATGGGATATATTCTCCCCCCAACAGGAAGTTGCAAGAGGATCACCCAAGCAGAGCTGCTATATAGCTCCTCCCCTCACATGTCATATCCAGTCATTCTCTTGCAACGCTCAACAAAGAAGGAGGTCGTGAGAGGAGATAGGAGTTTTTTACTTAATTATTCTTCAAACAAAAGTTTATTATTTTAAAATGGCACCGGAGTGTGCTGTTTTTTCTCTCAGGCAGTATTTAGAAGAAGAATCTGCCTGCGTTTTCTATGATCTTAGCAGACGTAACTAAGATCCACTGGCTGTTCTCGCACATTCTGAGGAGTGGGGTAACTTCAGAAAAGGGAATAGCATGCGGGGTCCCCCGCAAATGAGTTGTGTGCAGTAAAATATTTTCTAGGAATGGAATTGACTAAGAAAACACTGCTGTTACCCATATGATGTAAGTACAGCCTTTAATGCAGTAGTTGCGACTGGTATCAGGCTGATAAATGTATGCGCAGTTGAGTTATTTTCTAGGGACTAGAATTTGACTGAGAAAATACTGTTAATACTGAAATAATGTATGAGCCTTAACTGCAGTAGAAGCGACTGGTAGCAGGCTTAGTGATAACTTTGCATAACATTGGAAAAGTTTGTAAAACGTTTACTGGCATGTTATTCGTTTTTTTGTGAGGTACTTTGGTGATAAATCTTTTTGGGCATGATTTTTTTCCATATGGCTAACGTATATTACTGCATAGAAACCGTTATATCAGGTCTCCCACTGTTGTAATTGAGTGGGAGGGGCCTTTTTGTAGCGCCTTGTTGCGCAGTTAAAATTCTAGCACAGTCTTCCTGCTTCTTCCTCCTTGATCCAGGACGTCTCCAGAGAGCTCAGAGGTCTTCAAAATTCATTTTTGAGGGAGGTAATCAGTCACAGCAGTCCTGTGACAGTGTGTTTGACTGTGATAAAAGCGTTAAATCTTAATTTGATTATCCGTTTTTGGGTATTGAGGGGTTAATCATCCTTTTGCTAGTGGGTGCAATCCTCTGCTAATTTCATACGTTTTTTCTGTTAAAATTGTTTGTCATAACTGAATTAGGTCATTGTTATTTCAACTGTGTTTTAAAAGCGCTGCAGCGTTTTTTATCTTGCTTGTAAATTTATTGAAATAATTTTCCAAGCTTGCTAGCCTCATTGCTAGTCTGTTTAAACATGTCTGATACCGATGAATCTACTTGTTCATTATGTTTAAAAGCCAATGTGGAGCCCAATAGAAATATGTGTACCAATTGTATTGATGTTACTTTAAATAAAAGTCAGTCTTTACTGGTAAAGAAATTATCACCAGACAACGAGGGGGAAGTTATGCCGCCTAACTCTCCTCACGTGTCAGTACCTTCGCCTCCCGCTCAGGAGGTGCGTGAGATTGTGGCGCCAAGTACATCAAGGCCCTTACAAATCACTTTGCATGATATGGCTAATGTTATGAAAGAAGTATTATCTAATTTGCCTGAGTTAAGAGGCAAGCGCGATAGCTCTGGGTTAAGGACAGAGCGCGCCGATGACACGAGAGCCATGTCCGATACTGCGTCACAATTTGCAGAACATGAGGACGGAGAGCTTCATTCTGTGGGTGACGGATCTGATCCGGGGAGACCGGATTCAGAAATTTCAAATTTTAAATTTAAGCTTGAGAACCTCCGTGTATTGCTAGGGGAGGTGTTAGTGGCTCTGAATGATTGCGACACGGTTGCAATCCCAGAGAAATTATGTAGGCTGGATAAATACTTTGCGGTACCGGTGTGTACCGACGTTTTCCCTATACCTAAAAGGCTTACAGAGATTATTAGCAAGGAGTGGGATAGACCCGGTGTGCCCTTTCCCCCCCCTCCGATATTTAGAAAAATGTTCCCAATAGACGCCACCACACGAGACTTATGGCAGACGGTCCCTAAGGTGGAGGGAGCAGTTTCTACTTTAGCCAAGCGTACCACTATCCCGGTGGAGGATAGTTGTGCTTTTTCAGATCCAATGGATAAAAAAATTAGAAGGTTACCTTAAGAAAATATTTGTTCAACAAGGTTTTATATTACAGCCCCTTGCATGCATTGCGCCCGTCACTGCTGCAGCGGCATTTTGGTTTGAGTCTCTGGAAGAGGCGATTCGCACAGCACCATTGGATGAGATTATGAACAAGCTTAAAGCACTTAAGCTAGCTAATGCATTTGTTTCAGATGCCGTTGTGCATTTAACCAAACTAACGGCTAAGAACTCCGGATTCGCCATCCAGGCGCGCAGAGCGCTATGGCTTAAATTCTGGTCAGCAGATGTGACTTCTAAATCTAAATTGCTTAATATTCCTTTCAAAGGGCAAACCTTATTCGGGCCCGGCTTGAAAGAAATTATTGCTGATATTACTGGACGTAAGGGCCACACCCTTCCTCAGGACAGGGCCAAATCAAAGGCCAAACAGTCTAATTTTCGCGCCTTTCGTAATTTCAAGGCAGGAGCAGCATCAACTTCCTCCGCTCCAAAACAGGAAGGAACTGCTGCTCGTTACAGACAGGGTTGGAAGAGCAACCAGTCCTGGAACAAGGGCAAGCAGGCCAGAAAACCTACTTCTGCCCCTAAGACAGCATGAAGAAAGGGCCCCCTATCCGGAAACGGATCTAGTGGGGGGCAGACTTTCTCTCTTCGCCCAGGCTTGGGCAAGAGATGTCCAGGATCCCTGGACGTTGGAGATCATATCTCAGGGATACCTTCTGGACTTCAAAACTTCTCCTCCACAAGGGAGATTTCATCTGTCAAGGTTATCAACAAACCTAATAAAGAAAGATGCATTTCTACAATGTGTACAAGACCTCTTAGTAATGGGAGTGATCCACCCCGTTCCGCGGATGGAACAAGGGCAAGGTTTTTACTCAAATCTGTTTGTGGTTCCCAAAAAAGAGGGAACCTTCAGGCCAATCTTGGACCTGAAGATCTTAAACAAATTCCTAAGGGTTCCATCGTTCAAAATGGAAACTATTCAAACCATCCTACCCATGATCCAAGAGGGTCAGTATATGACCACAGTGGACTTAAAGGATGCCTACCTTCACATACCGATTCACAAAGATCATTATCGGTACCTAAGGTTTGCCTTTCTAGACAGGCATTACCAGTTTGTAGCTCTTCCCTTCGGGTTAGCTACGGCCCCGAGAATTTTTACAAAGGTTCTGGGCTCGCTTCTGGCGGTACTAAGACCGCGAGGCATAGCGGTGGCCCCGTACCTAGACGACATTCGGATACAAGCGTCGAGTTTTCAAAATGCAAAGTCTCATACAGAGATAGTTCTAGCATTTCTGAGGTCGCATGGGTGGAAAGTGAACATGGAAAAGAGTTCACTGTTACCACTCACAAGGGTTCCTTTTCTAGGGACTCTTATAGATTCTGTAGAGTTGAAGATTTACCTGACGGAGTCCAGGTTATCAAAAATCCTAAATGCTTGCCGTGTCCTTCATTCCATTCCAAGCCCATCGGTAGCTCAGTGCATGGAAGTAATCGGCTTAATGGTCGCGGCAATGGACATAGTGCCATTTGCGCGCCTGCATCTCAGACCGCTGCAATTATGCTTGCTAAGTCAGTGGAATGGGGATTACTCAGATCTGTCCCCTTTACTAAATCTAGACCAGAGCTTCTCTTCTCTGGTGGTTGTCTCGGGTTCATCTGTCCAAAGGAATGACTTTTCGCAGACCAGATTGGACGATTGTAACAACAGATGCCAGCCTACTAGGCTGGGGCGCAGTCTGGAATTCTCTGAAGGCTCAGGGATCGTGGACTCAGGAGGAGAAACTCCTCCCAATAAACATTCTGGAATTAAGAGCAATATTCAATGCTCTTCTAGCTTGGCCTCAGTTAGCAACACTGAGGTTCATCAGATTTCAGTCGAACAACATCACGACTGTGGCTTACATCAATCATCAAGGGGGAACCAGGAGTTCCCTAGCGATGTTAGAAGTCTCGAAGATAATTCGCTGGGTAGAGTCTCACTCTTGCCACCTGTCAGCGATCTACATCCCAGGCATGGAGAACTGGGAGGCGGACTTTCTAAGTCGCCAGACTTTTCATCCGGGGGAGTGGGAACTTCACCCGGAGGTATTTGCTCAACTAATTCTTCGTTGGGGCGAACCGGAACTGGATCTCATGGCATCTCGCCAGAACGCCAAGCTTCCTTGTTACGGATCCAGGTCCAGGGACCCGGGAGCGGTGCTGATAGATGCACTAGCAGCCCCTTGGGTTTTCAACATGGCTTATGTGTTTCTACCGTTTCCGTTGCTGCCTTGACTGATTGCCAGGATCAAACAGGAGAGAGCATCTGTGATTCTGATAGCGCCTGCGTGGCCACGCAGGACCTGGTATGCAGACCTAGTGGACATGTCGTCCTGTCCACCATGGTCTCTGCCTCTGAGGCAGGACCTTCTAATTCAGGGTCCTTTTAACCATCCAAGCCTAATTTCTCTGAGGCTGACTGCATGGAGATTGAACGCTTGATTCTATCAAAGCGTGGTTTTTCGGAGTCGGTTATTGATACATTAGTGACAACGGATGCCAGTCTACTAGGTTGGGGTGCAGTCTGGAATTCCCTGAAGGCTCAGGGTGTGTGGACTCGGTCGAAGCATCTACTTCCAGTCAATATTCTGGAGTTAAGAGCAATATTCAATGCGCTTCTGGCTTGGCCTCAGTTGGCGTCGGCCAAATTCATCCGGTTTCAGTCTGACAACATCACGACTGTGGCTTACATCAATCATCAGGGAGGAACAAGGAGTTCCTTAGCGATGACAGAAGTATCCAAGATAATTCGGTGGGCGGAAGCTTACTCCTGTTATCTGTCAGCAATATACATCCCAGGAGTGGACAACTGGGAAGCGGACTTTCTGAGCAGACAGATAGTTTCATCCAGGGGAATGGGAACTTCATCCGGAGGTCTTTGCCGCTATGATCCTCAGGTGGGGCAGACCGGAAATGGATCTGATGGCGTCTCGTCAGAAAGCCAAGCTCCAAAGATACGGATCCAGATCAAGGGATCCTCAAGCCGAAATGATAGACGCCTTGGCAGTGGCTTGGTTGTGCAGCCTAGCTTATGTGTTTCCACCGTTTGCTTTCTTTCCCCGGGTAATTGCTCGGATCAAACAGGAGAGGGCTTCAGTAATTCTAATCGCTCCTGCGTGGCCGTGCAGGACTTGGTATGCGGATCTGGTGGACATGTCCTCTGTGCCACTGTTGAAGCTTCCATTGAGGCAGGACCTTCTCATTCAGGGACCCTTCCTTCACCCGAATCTAGTTTCTCTGCAACTAACTGCTTGGAGATTGAACGCTTGATTTTATCCAAGCGAGGGTTCTCAGATTCGGTCATTGATACTTTGATTCAGGCACGTAAGCCTGTTACTAGAAAGATTTACCATAAGATATGGCGTAAATATCTTTATTGGTGCGAATCAAAAGGCTACTAATGGAGTAGGGTTAGGATTCCCAGGATTTTAGCTTTTCTCCAAGAAGGATTGGAGAAAGGGTTGTCAGCAAGTTCCTTAAAGGGGCAGATTTCTGCTTTGTCTATTCTGTTACACAAACGTCTGTCAGATGTTCCAGACGTTCAATCTTTTTGTCAGGCTCTAACTAGAATCAGGCCTGTGTTAAGACCAATTGCTCCTCCTTGGCGCTTGAATTTAGTTCTTAAAGTTCTTCAAGGGGTTCCGTTTGAACCCATGCATTCCATAGATATTAAGTTATCTTGGAAAGTTTTATTTTTGGTTGCTATTTCTTCTGCTCGCAGAGTTTCTGAGCTTTCGGCTTTACAATGTGATACACCTTATCTTATCTTCCACGCTGATAAGGTGGTGTTACGTACCAAACCTGGGTTTCTTCCTAAGGTTGTTTCTAACAAGAATATTAATCAGGAAATTGTTGTTCCTTCATTATGTCTTACCCTTATTCTAAGAAGGAGCGTATGTTACATAACTTGGATGTAGTTCGCGCCTTAAAGTTTTACTTGCAGGCGACTAAGGATTTTCGTCAAACATCTTCATTGTTTGTGGTTTTTGCTGGGAAACGTAGAGGTCAGAAGGCTACGGCTACCTCTCTTTCTTTTTGGCTGAAGAGTATCATCCGTTTGGCATATGAGATTGCTGGACAGCAGCCTCCTGAAAGAATTACGGCTCATTCAACTAGGGCTGTGGCTCCCTCATGGGCATTTAAAAATGATGCTTCTGTTGAACAGATTTGCAAGGCTGCAACTTGGTCTTCTCTTCATACTTTTTCCAAATTTTCCAAATTTGATACTTCTTCTGATACTGTTTTTGGGAGAAAGGTTCTTCAAGCAGTGGTGCCTTCCGTTTAGGTCCCTGTCTTGTCCCTCCCTTTCATCCGTGTCCTATAGCTTTGGTATTGTATCCCACAAGTAAGGATGAAATCTGTGGACTCGTCATATCTTGTTAAAGAAAAGGAAATTTATGCTTACCTGATAAATTTATTTCTTTTACGATATGACGAGTCCACGGCCCACCCTGTTATTTGGTTACAGACAGGTTTTTATTTTTGTTAAACTTTTTGTTAAACCTCTGCTCCTTGGCTTTTCCTTTCTCTCCCTAACTTCGGTCGAATGACTGGAGGGGGAGGGAAGGGAGGGGCTATATATACAGCTCTGCTGTGGAGCTCTTTGCCAATTCCTGCTGACCAGGAGGCGATATCCCACAAGTAAGGATGAAATCCGTGGACTTGTCATATCGTAAAATAAATAAATTTATCAGGTAAGCATACATTTCCTTTTATCTGCAGGAAGCATCATTCTCTTTGTATTCTTTTTAAGAAATGGAAAAGCATATAAATAGAATATATAGTGCTGCATATACATGTTGGGCATGTTTATTCAGTACTAAGTATAATCGGTCAACAAATCTGTTTAAACTTTAGAAGCCTGACAATGCTTAATTACCTGAAAAGTTAGAAGCCAGGGGTAAAATTCTAAGAGCCAGTGTATCCCTGGCTCCTGGGCTTGTCAAGCCCTATAATATACATTTTGTAGTTAAGAGAACCTCTTCTCATTTGGAGTGCTATATAATGTATTAGGGAAAGTTGTATTTTTTTTTTTTTGGGGGGGGGGATTCTGATCAAGACTGATAAACCGTTAAAGTGATCAGTTTTAAAAGTACCCACTGCAAAATTTGCTTGTTGAAAGAAGTGATATGGGTGAAAAGGTAGAGTTAGTTAAGGGACAGTCTAGTCCAAAACAAA